>NW_028327180.1:102155059-102397559 GCF_987537825.1 Furipterus horrens
GCGCGGGCCGGGTTGCTTTGCTCTCTTCCTTGTGGATCGCTGGAACCCCCATGTCTTTGGGGAGCGCGTGCTGCCAGACATGTGTGCGCCCCGGCTTCTGGGGGCTTGCTGATTTATTCGCTTAATAACGTCTCCAGATGAACGAAGTTTCCAATTCTAAACAAGCCCGATGTTTCACTCGGTAATGGTTGCTTTTGCACAGGTTCAAGGTGTCCGGGCGTGGCCCAGGAGTCCTCTCTGTCTTCTTCTGGGAGCTCCCTGGTGCCAGGACCCCACCTCGGGCCGCTCGTGTGCGTCCGGTGAGGCCACTTCCTCCCTGATGAAACCCTGTCATCCCAGAACCAGTGGCTGGGGGCCGTCTGTGGGGTCAGCGGGCAGCGTGTGCGGGGAGACGGGGGCTCTGGCCTCCCGCCCAGTGGCCCACCCCCGTGATCCCGCTGCTGGAAACGAGGTGTCTGCAGAGTTCCGCCCCATTCACGGTCCATGCTAACCGTTCCCTCTGGGTTCCCGCGCTGACGTCTGCTTTCCCCGCCGTGAGATCAGCCCATCTCGCGGGGCAGTGGTCCTGGGCGGTCAGGCCTTGTTTGCAAGCGGGGGCAGCGTCCACCCCGACACAGTGCCCTCCCCCCAGCCTGGCAGGGTGGGCTGCTCCGGCGCGGATTGCAGCGTGGACGGCGAACAGGGGTTAATTCAAGCACCTGCTCCTCCGCGTCCGTAGAGGCGGGCGGACTGCGTCTTGGCTTGACTCTGCGTGCCGGCTTGGAGCTGTCGACCCCGCCGCTCCTGGCGTGGTCCTGGTACACGCTCTCGGTACACGCTCCCTTTCAGACCTCGCTGGGGTCAGCCTGCTGGCTTCTAAAGCAGGGTGTGGGGTCTATGTTACTGAGGCGTGTTCTGAAATTTTCTTGTCCCGTCTGTCGGTGTTGGGACCAGGGCCATGACACCGCACACAGTGTGACGTCCCTCGCCCGCCCCCAGGCCAGGAGGGCTGGGCGGACGTGGGGCTCTTTCTCCCTTAGGTGTTCGGTGGGATTGACAGGGAAGCTGTCCAGGCGGGAGTCTAGTTTTGCCGTGGTTTTAAGTGTGGGCTTCATTTCTTTAACTGACAGGGGACCAGCCAGTTTATCTGTTTTTTCTTGAGTGAGCTTTGGTGGCTTCGGCCTGGAGTCTGGTCCCCGCAGTGACAGAATCCCTAACGGTGGCCCGCGTCCATCCACGCCGCTGCCGGTTTATTACTTGCCACCGCCTCTTGAAGTCTGGCTGAAGATTTATTAATGTTACTGACCTTTTCAAAGAACCAGGTTTGGGTTTCATTGATTTTTTTTTTTTTCTGTTGTTTTTCTCTTTTCAGTTTCACTCATTTCTGCTCTTTCTGTCCCTCCCTTCCTGCTGCCAGCTTCGGGGTTAATTGGCTCTTATTTTTCAAGTTTTGGTCTGCATCCAGCCAGAAGCCACGCCGTCACTTAAGCAGCGAGGCTTAATATAAAGAACTATCGGGCCGGGCCAGGAAAGCGTCAGCAAAGCGGGGGAGAGAGCGCCGCAGGGAACCCCGGGCTCGGAGCGCGGGGCCGGGCCTGTCGGGGAGGAGCAGGCGCAGCTCCGGGCGGCGCAGCGTTGGTGGCTTGGGCGCAGGGGCCCTGGGTGCCGGGCGGGGGTGCCGGGCAGGGGTCGGCGCAGGAAACGCAGGTGAGCTGTGCGTGGTGGGGGCAGTGGTGGGGGCACGAGAGGGACTTGGGAGCTGCAGAGGCTCCGCGTGCACCGGTGTGACGCTCCTCGCTGACTGTCCCGCCTGCGTCCTGGTCTGGGACCATCAGAGCCGTCAGCGGGGGCACCACGCGGCCAAGCGTAAGAGCAGGATAAACCCGCATGCGGTAGCTCACAGGTTTACGTGGGAGACAAACACGTCTAATCAGTTTTCATTCAAGCAGATAATAGACCTTGGAGTTTTATGTGTAAACATTCAGAAAGACTGACAATGTATTAAAACAATAAAAAAATCAATATTTATGATAGGGACTATAGTCTCACACTGCAATGCACTACAACGTGTAATTAGGAAGCATTTTATCATTAAATGAGAGTTTAAAATGTTCTCCTGAAGAAGCCTCAGGTTGGAGAGCAATTTAAAAACTTCACAATGATGAAGAAGATGCTAGAGATTCAACGTGCGGCTCAGACGGAGGAAGGAAGAGCACGTGAATGTCTCCATTGTTTACCAGGAAACGAGAAAAGCCCGGGACTTACCTGAGAACACACCTGAAGGGAAAACGGGGGGAAGGCCTAAGCGAGAAGCAGAATTGATGTTAAACGCAGCTGGCTGGTGAGCCACGTCGGCTCTGAAGCCCGTGCGGGGCCAACACTGATGCGCTGCTCTCCGGTCCCAGCTGCCTTTGGGGCGCAGCCGGCCGGGCATGCGGCGCGGTGGGGAGACCGTGACAGGAGCGTGTCTGAGCGTGTCCGCGGTGGCTCCCGTGTGTGTGAAGTTCACACGCCACTGTGACCGTGTTGCTTTAGGCAGGTACGTTAGCTTCCCTGGGAACCCTGGAGTGGTGGCCTCAGTTCCCGGAGGGAGCGTGCTGGGCCCCGCAGGTGCACTAGAACATTCCAGGGTGACGCACGCCAGGCGTGACCCCGAGGACCCGGGAGACCCTGGGGTGGGCAGGGCCTAGGCCACCAGCAGGCTCCCAGGAGGTTCCAATGGGGGCTGAAGCGCAAGAGGCCCGGACCCAAGGCCCTGAGGCTGGGGCCTGCCAGGCCGTTAGGAGGGTCGGAGGGACAGACCACAGGAGCAGGGAATTCTGGGCGACCGAAGATGACAGGCATGTGACTCCAGAGGCTGGGCACCCTGGCTGGATCCCCGGGGGGCGGGGGCCAGCGACCCAGGCCTGAGGCCAGGACTTGGCATGCGCTACACCCCCAGAGAGAGCCACGCAGAAGCACTGGTCCTCAGCCAGCAAGGACAGCGCCTCAGCCCCGTCCCGGGAGCCCCAGCTCAGCCGGCCCGGCCCTGGGCTGGAACTGGGGTCCACGTGCTCTGCACGGACCCCAAGTGGCCGGGAAGGCACTGGCCGGAAGCAAACACAGGGTTTCTCAAAGGAACATACCTCACGGCAGGCCTTGCAAGTCCCACAGTGAAGGTCCCACCTGTTTGCCTGTGTAACTCACGGACTCGGCCGGGAGGGAGACACGGGACTTGGCAGAAGCAGGAGAGGAAGCAGACGTGTCAGTATTTTAAAGACGCAAACTGGGGAAGTGGAAGCGGGAGTGAGGAAGAGGAGGGGCTGCACCCAGCACCCTCGGGAACGGAAGGCCCTGGAAGATTGACCAACACAGCGGGGGTCGCAGAGTTCCGCGTGTGCACAGCCGGAGCCCATCCTGCCCATAAACGTGAACGTGTGGACGAAACAGTCAAGTTCCCGGGAAAGTACAAATGATCAAAACAGATCCCAATCTGCCGCCCGAGTCGTACGGTGATACCAGCTAAGATGTAACCCGAGTTTTGGAAATCTCCCCATAACACAGAAACCAGACTCAGCCTGTCGTCCCCAAAAGAGAGGAAAAATCTTAATATTTGACGAAATCATGTCCCAAACTCCCCAACTTTGGTGAGAAACATGAGTTTACAGAACCCTGATTTCTCCTTCCGGTCTATACAAAATATAAATCAAAATGGGTCACAGACTCGTCCGGCCACCGCTGCGTGACCTGGGGCGGGTCCTGGGCTGGTCTGTGCTTCTGCCTCCTCGTGGGTCAAGGGGGGTGGTGTGCCGCTGGCACCCACCGGTCGGCGTGTCCGGGGTGACTGGCCAGCACCGGGTACAGAGGGTCCTGAGCAGCACCTGCCCAGCATGCGGGGCTCCTGGGGGGTTCCGGGAGTCTGTTCCCAGTGTCGTGCACACGGCCCGGCCAGTGGCCGGTGATCAGTTACTCGTGGCTGGGGGCCGGCTCCCAGCACCCGCGTCTCAGATTCACGGCGGGGCCACGGGATAGGTGCTGGTCTGATGCCCCTGTGACCGGGTCAGGGCGCTCTGGTGAGTTCACACTCCACTTCTTCATGGGGGTGGGACCGATCACCCGTAGACACACACCCGCAAACTTACACATGCAATGTCCTCTACGCCTGGGCTTGTAAAAAACAAAGAGACTTTGAATAAAAGGGGAGACTTATGAGGTGGCCACATCAGAAGGCCTAATATTATGAAGATGTGATTTTCCTCCAAGTTAGTCTATAAATGGAAAGTAATTCCACACAAAAGCCCAGCAAGGCTTCTGGACCGTGATACGGTGATGCTGATGTTCCCCGGGAAGCACATGTGTGGGGGAGCTGCCAGAAAACACAAAAATATAAGAGAGAAATGCAGGGGCCTTACCCACCAGCTGCTGAGCACGTCCCTGGCTCACGCGGTCCCTCCGTCTGGGACCCGCGAGGGGGCAGCAGACGCAAGCGGGGCAGACGCGGGCTGGGGGCGGCGTTTCCAGCCAGTGGACGCGGTGTGCTGCTCAAACACCCGGTCAGCCTTTTGGAAGACACATTCTGAGGTCCCTACTTCATACACAGACCAAAATCTACTCCAGTGTTAAATGTTTAAGATAGAAACACGTCTCATTTAGGCACTTCTATCTTCTTTTCTTCTCTCTCTTTTTTTTAGTATATTCATTATGTTGTTACAGTTGTCCCAATTTTTTTCCCCTTTGCTCCCCTCCACCCAGTACCCCCTCCCCTCCAGCAATCCCACCCCCTGAGTTCATGTCCATGGGTCGTGCATGTAAGTTCTTTGGCTTCACCCTTTCCTATATTATCCTTAACTTCCCCCTGTCTGTTTTGTACCAACTGATAATGCCTCTTAGTTCCTGCACCGTTTCCCCATTTCTCCCCCTCCCCCCTCCCAGCTGATAAACCTCCACATGACCCCCACACCTATGATTCTGTTCCTGTTCTGGTTTGCTTAGCTGGATTTTGGTTGTATAACACGGTCTTTATGACGCTGAGCTACGTTCCCTCTGGACTCAGTTTGTTGAGAGTAGTCGTCAGAAAGGATGTTGAATTTCGTCCAACGCCTTCGCGGCCTCTGTTGAGATGATCACATGATGTTTATCCTTCGTGTGTTAGTGGGGGTGAATCGCCCTGATTTGTGGGTGTGGAACCGGCCCTGGCTCCCTGGAAAAACCCCACCAGGTCGTGGAGTGTGACCCTTGCACTGTCATTGCACTCATTCTGCTCGTATTTTGTCGAGGGTCTTTGCATCTGTGCTCATCAGGGACGCTGGCCTGGGAGCTTCCTGAGGCTCCTTGTCTGCCTGTGCTGTCAGGATACTGCTGGCCTCGGAAAGTGGGGTTGGAAGAGTTCTCCTCTCTTTTTAAATGGTTGATAGGTTTGCCGGGGAAGCCATCTGGTCCCGGACGCTGTTTGTGGGGAGGTTCCGATGCCCGTTTCAATGTCCTTACTAGGAATCAGCTGTCCGGACTTTCTGTTTCTTCACGACCCAGTCATGGTAAGTTGTACGTGTCTGGGAATGTATCCACTTCTCCGGGCTCTTCAACTTGTTGGCTACGGTTGAATTTCTGCGGCGTCCGTTGTAACTTTCCTTTCCTTTCGGCTTTGTTTGTCCGTCCCTGTTCTTTTTGCCCTCGGCGAGTCTAGCCAACAGTTTGTCAAGTTCTTCTTTTCAAACACCAGTTCTTCATTGCCTTGGTCTTTCCATTGTCGTTTAGTCTCTGTTGTACGTATTTCCTCTCTGATATTTGTCATTTCCTTCCATCACTTTGGGTTTTGGTTCTTCTTTTATTCCCCGGTGGTTGAGGTATAAAAGCAGGTGCTTTACATGAGACTTTCCTTGTCTCCTGATGAGGGCGGTTATTGCTCGTGTGGGAGCCTCTATTAGGGCTACGCACCTCGTGGTCGGTGTTTTCTTCTTCTGGCCCACTGGCTGTTCCGGGCACGCTGTTCAGTCTGCACGTGTTTGTCCGTGTCTCCGTTGCCTCCGGTAACTGACGTGTAGTTTCATACCATCGTGTTTGGAAGAAGACGCTTGATGTGGTTTCAATCTTCGGAAACTGACTGACTTTTGAGGCTGAGGGTGTGGTCTGTCCTGGAGAATGTTCCACGAGCACGCGAGCAGATGTGTATGTGTTGCTTTCGGATGGAATGTTCTGTGATTGTCTGGTGAGTCCACCTGGCACAACGTGCCCATGAAGGTCACGGTTTCCGGTTGGTTTCCTGTCCGGATGACCCGGCCACTGGTGAACGGGGGGCATTGGCGTCCCTTGTCACATCTGTGCTGCTGTTTCTCCCTTCAGGGCGCTAAATATTAGCTTCATATACTTAGGGGCTCCAGGGCTGAATGCAGAAGTACCTCCGGATGTTGTACCATCTTCCTGGACTGACCCCTCATCGTCCTGCAGTGACATTCTTGTCGCTCATCGAAATCTCTGCCCCAAAGCGTATTTGGTCTGAGTGCAGCTACCTCGGCTTTACTTTGCTTCCCGTTGGCGTGGGATGTTACTTCCCGCCCTTGCCCCTGCAGTTCGTGTGTGTCCTTATACCTGAGAGAGTCACTTGTAGGCAGCATATGTGTGGGCCTTATTTTAAAAATATTTTTTTAATTTATTTTTAGAGAGGGGAAGGGAGAAAGAGAAGGAGAAAAATGATACGAGAGAGAAACATGGATCAGTTTCCTCTCACGTGCCCCCAACCGGGGACCCGGCCCACAACCCAGGCCTGTGCCCTGACTGGGAATTGAACCGGCGACCCTTTGGTTCTCAGGCCAGAGCCCAGTCCCCTGAGCCTCACCGGCCAGGGCGAGGTCGGTCTTATGTTTAATCCTTCAGCCACTCTGTCTCTTGATTGGAATATTTATTCCATTTATATTTAAAGAAATTATTGATGGATACGTACTTACCGCCATTTTGTTCATCGTTTTCTGGCTGCTCTGTACGTTCCTCCTGTCTCCGCCTCCTGCTCTCTTGCTTAATGACCTGAGGGTTTTCTGCGGTGGTTCTACCTGTGTCTCTCCTGCGTGTCTACGGTAGACTTTTGCTTCCTGGTTATCACGAGGCTTACGGAAGTCAGCGTATATTTAAACAGTCTATTTTAGGGTGATAACAAGTTATATTTGAATGCATTCTAAAGCACCACGTTCCCCTCCACGCCCAGAGTCTTACGTTTTGCTGTTACACCTGCGTCTTGCGCCTTCCTCAGCAATTCTGCTCAGTTTCACTGCTGTTCTCTTTTCTCCTTTAGGCAGCTTTGCACGAGGTCACCTGCCACCTTTACAATATTAACTCGTCTGAACTGGACCGTACGTGTGACTTTACCGGGGAAGTTTATACCTTTAGGTTTTCTTGCTAATTACCACCCTTCTCCTTCCGCCTAAGGAAGCGGCTCTAATATTTATTGTAAGGCGGGTCTAGCGCGCTGAGCTCGCGTCGCTTTGGCTGGGCTAGAAAACACCCCGTCTCCTTCGGTTCTGAATGATGGTGTCACCAGGTAGAGGATTCTTGATTGGACGGTTTTTTCTTCTGGTATTTTGAATACATCTTGCCACTCCCTTCTCGCCCACAAAGCTTCTGCCAAAATATCTGCTCATACTCTCAGGGGCGTCCCCTTGCCTGTGATACGTTGTTTTAACATTCGCTCCTTGTGTTTACCCCGCGCACCCATCAGGTCCTGTCCCAGGGCTCACGCCCGCCCAGCCACGGGGGGCAGCGGGTTCCTGGCACGTCTGCCTGCGGCATGCGGGTCCCGAGCCTGCTGCGTTCACGGCCTGGGGGGCAGATGCCAGAGTGGGAACCCTGGTTACACTGGGTGATTTCTCTCTTCTTCTTCATGTCCAGCTATTTTCTAAAGTTTGTCTAATAAAAGGGTCACTTTTGAGATTGAGAGAAATAATACAAGTTACCATTTTATAAAATACCATCCTTGCCCCACTGCCCACGACCCAACTCTGACTTCTTCCCGCCTGCGAGGTGGGCTCAGCTGAACACGAGGCCCCAGGCTGGTGCAGGGGTGGGGCCTCGTCCCCGTGTCCCCTCCGGTGGGAGCCCCCCTCCAACTGCCCGCCTTTGCCATGCCAACTCGATTGTCCTTCAGGCTCTCAAGGGCTGACCTCCTGAGGTCTCCTGACGCTGCAAGGGAGATGACACCCCCCCCCCCATGTCCCCCAGCACCTCCTCCCTGCATGTAGGATGTCAGGCCGGCCACAGCGCCTCCCGTCTGCCTGCCTCGCCCCTCGTGCCCCTACCCCTCGGTCTCCCCAGGATCCTACAAGAATGGACTTCTGCCTCTTGGGTCTCTGGCCGTTCAGCCAGGGGGTGCCCCTAGAAGATGGGAGGGAGGGAGGGGGTGACATCGCCCAGGCTGGCTGTCCTCCACCACACGCCCCACCCAGGGCCCTGGTGGTCCTTGTCCCCATGGGCCCAGCTGTGCTGCGCCATCCCTGCGGGTCCCCCACATCTTCTCGCTGGGAACGGTCGCTTTGTAGGGAACCCCCCTACTTCTTTCCTGGTGGACTATGACTGATGTACTCTTAAGGGAGGGGACAGGTTCTGCTGACATCTCTAGCACGTCTGGTGCACAACAGGAGCTCCCAATGGTATGGTGGACAGATGGATGGACAGATGTGTGGACGGATGGGTGGGGGGGTGGGTATATGAAACCTGGGGGACAGAGTCTGGGGTTTCACACTGCGCTCCACGGTCCGCAGGTGGACGCACGTGGGGCTTGGCCTTGCACTTGGCTCCGGTCTCAGAGGGCACTGACTCGTCACCCCTCTCGTGTCCGTGCCCTCTGCCCCCGTGACTGGGGTGACTGTCCCCCTTGAGTGGGCTGCTCTGAGAACAGCATGTCAGCAGATGGGACCCCAGGGCCTGCTCCTGGCCACCGCCTGGTGGTTTGTGGGAGGACAAGGGGCTCAGTCCCCCAGGCGTGCGGGCAGCGGGCAGGTGAGCCGTGTGAGTGTCGGGTTCGTGGGCACGTGGCACCGTCGGGCACAGACGCTGCAGCTCGTGCAGCCCCGGCCCCGGGGGCCGCTGGACCTTCCGTGGCCGCCGCGGCGGAGGAGGGACAGAGGCCGGTGACGGCAGAGCGCACCGTGAGCCTGCGCTGCAGACAGACCAGGCCACAGGGCGGCAGTGCCCACTGGGACGCCCCCTCCGCTGCACCGGAGCTCCGTGCCGGGCCCCTCAGCTGCGCAGCCTCCCCCGCCGCCCCCGGGGAGTCCCCACCCTGCCCCAGCCTCCCGTGCCCGCGCCCGGAGCTGGGTTGCCTGCAGGTGTCCAGTGCCCGGCCGGCCTGGGGTCTCCTTGGGGGGGGGCAGGTCCCTCTCTGGGACCCCGTGGTGGTTGGCACAAAGCCCAGCACATGGCAGGTGTGTAGTAAGTGCACAGGCGTCCCCTCTTGTCAACTCCAGTGTGACTCCCTTCAGGCAAGGACACGGGGACAATACAGAGGAGACCCAAAAACTGAACTTATTTATATAAAGTTGCCTATTGATTCTTTGTGTTTAAACGTCAGTCACCTCCCGAGTGCTCCCCACTGACGCAGCGCACCTGTCAGGCGTGCAGCCCCTGCTCAGAGCCCTGTTCCGGCTCATATGCCGTTGCCCGTTAGTGCTGCTGCCGTTTTTTGTTTCACCTCCTCCGCGTCCGTAAAACGTTTCCCTCTGAGGACTTTTTTCATCCGGGGAAACAAAAAACAGTCGCCCAGGGCAAGATTGGGTGACTAGGGAGGGTGGGGCCAGGGGTCAGGCCATTTTGGGTCAGAAACTGCTGAACACTCAGCGCGGGGCGGGCAGGTGCGCTGTCAATCACCCACCGTGAAACAGACGAACACTGAAGGAGTCTTAAAAAAAAGTTCCCTGAAGCCGAACCCAGCCTCTCACAACAACGCCAGCTGGTGCAGGGATCCAGACGGGCTCCTGGAACACTCAGCTGGCGGGGACGCCTGGACTACATGGGGTGCGCCCTCCAGGAAATTCCGGTTTTGGGGTCCCCTCACATGCGCTTGCGTCCCCAGGACTGGCCTGGCGTTAGAGTGAGTGCAGCCTCTGTCCGGCCCTGGTGTCCAGGGAGGACCAGGCTCCTGGAAGGGCATTTCTGCTGCTCAGAACCCCATACACTCCCCTTCCTCTGTCCCTCTGGGTCCCTGCCTGTCCCCTTGACCCCACGCTCGATGACTGTGTGACATGCCCCTCACGCTCCTGGCCCGTCTGGCCAGCTGCCCTGCCCACCTCTGTCCCCAATCAATAGCAGCTCTGCCTCCTCTGCGGCAGCAGCAGCAGGCTGAGGTGGCCTGGCCAGGGCTGCGTCCATGTGACTATGACTTTGAGGGAGGCAGGCCCTCCCTGGGTCCCCACCTGGCAGCCAAGGGCCCTGCCCCTCCCCCTGCCCCCAGTGTCCTAGGGGAGCCAGGGGCCTGTCAGGTCAAGCAGGGACAGGCAGGGCATGTGGTATCCACAAATATGACCTGTTGAGTGGGGCCCCATGAAGGGGGGGTCCAGTGAGAGCCCCCCAGGGCAGGTGCCCTGTGTGACGGGCAAGACCTTAAAGGGGTCGCCAGGCACACCTGCCTGAAGACGGGAGGCTGGCCCCGCGCACAGCACCACACAGGGTCAGCACCGGGCCTGTGGAACCACTGTTTCCTCTTGGCTCAGAAAGGTGCCGACACTAGAAACAGCGCTGAGGAGAGGGGTGAGCACCCTGTCACTGGGGGTATGCAAGGAGGGCTGCTGGCCTGGGCTGCTTCCAGCAGGGAGCCAGCAGGGCCGGGAACCCGCCGCCCTCCCTGTTGCAGCGTCTCTGGGGCTCCTGCAGGCCCGCCGCCCACTGGTGCTTCACTGGGTCTTCACGGGAAACGTAGATCAGGAAGGGGACCCGCTGGGTAGAGGGGGTGGTGGCAGGTGGGCGGCTCAGGAGGGTGGCCCGGCTGTCGGTGGGACGTGGGAAGCAGGCCCTGGGCTGGGGGCCGGCATGGGGCCCACGAAGGATCCGTCCTCCTCAAGCCCGGCTCTGGTCCCCACTGCCACCCGCACTCAGAGCTGCCGACGGTCTCCAGCCCCGGCTCAGCTGCCCCCCAACCCCCATGGGCTCTCAGGCACCCCTGGCGCCACTCGGGGTCACCCGGTGTCTCCGGAGAAGGGCTCAGTGGTGTCCCATCAGGAAACCGCCCCGTCGGCCAGACACGAGAGAAACCCCACACTCCCCCCGAAGCTCATAGTAAAGACACGGTACAAACACGTATGCGGGATTTTCCTTTGCAGAATTTTTTTAGTAGACATAGTCCTTTTTCTCTTTCTCATTTTACAGCAAACTTTGCAAATATAGAAATATTTCTTCTGTACATTAGGACGGTAACAGCGCACAGTGCAGGCGGAGCTGCACGCACCCCAGCCCATGCCCTGTGGCCACAGGCCCCCCGTGAGTCCCCAGCGTGCCCGGAGGCCACTCGGCCGCCTGTGGTCGCTCTTCCCTCTGTGGTGGCCTCCAGAGGTGGCAGCGGAGGGACGACTGAACAGTCCACAGAAAACCACGGGCAGCGATCATGCGAGGAGCTGGGGGCCACGCTCCCCACATCTTCTGTTTTGTCTTTTTAAGAGAACTTTACTTTTCTTATTTTATTAGAAAAAGAAAGAGACAGAGAGAGGAAAAGAAGGCAGAGAAGAATCAAAACAGGAAAGATACTGAAAAGTTCCCCTCCCCCACCCCATCCCTAAGACACAGTTTTCCGAAGTCCCTTGTGTGTGTGCATGTGTGTACCCAGTGTATGCATGTGTGTACGCATCATTTGCACGTGCGTAGTGTGCATGTGTGTGCACGGTGTGCGCGTGTGTATGTAGTAGGTGTGTCCACAATGTGTGCAGCATGTGTGTGTGCATAGCATGTGCACGCGCAAATTGTGTGTGCGGTGTGCGTGTGTAGTGTGTGCACACACTGCCTGTGTGTATGCAGTGTATGCATGTGTATGCACACGGTATGTGCGCACATGCAATATGTGTATATGCAATATCTCAATGTGTGTGCAGTATCTGCGTGTATGCACAATGTGCATGTATGTGTGCAATGTGGACCTGTGTGTGCGTAGTGTGTGTGTGTGTGTGTGTAGGCCGCTCACGCCATGAGAGCACCCCGGGGCAGGTCTATCTGCTGTTGTCACTGCTAGTGCTCCACCCGCTCTCTGCAGGGCCCTTGCCTCCCCTGCCGTCACGTGTGTGTTGTGTGGCTCTGGGTGTGTGTGTGTGCATGTGGTACATGAGCGTCTCTGGGTTACAAAGAGCTACAGTGGGTCATGTGTCCTTTTTGGTCCAGTGGGCGTCACGAGTGTTGGGTGCGGGCGCGGCCCGGGGGCTCAGGACTTGTGCTGGGCCGACACGCCCTTCCAGTAGTCCAGGATGTCATGCAGGTCCTCGTCCTTGGCGAACTGGACCTTCTTGCGCAGCGCGTGGCCGGCCGCCACGAACTCCTCCTCCTCCCTGTGCCGCCGGCGGCTCAGGCGGAAGCGCTCCCAGATGCTGTGGGAGGCCCGGCAGGGGTACTCGGGGCTGGAGGTGTAGCTCAGGTGGCGGTACTGCGGGGACAGCTGGGAGTAGGCCAGGTCGCGGGGCCGCGGCCGGGTCAGCGGCTCCAGGATGGAGGCCTTGCGGCCACCCAGGGCATCATGGGGCGGGGGCGCGGGGGGCGAGGGCGGCTCGGGGGGGTGGGAGCCGGGGTACGAGTGCCGGTGCCCGCCGTGCTGGCGGCCCTTCTCGGCCTCGGCCCGCAGCGCGGCGGCCGTGGGCGTCACCGTGAGGATGGCTCCGGCCGCGGGTGAGCTCTTCTCGATGTACTCGGCCTCAGGGGCAGCAGCCTTGTGAGCCCCGGGGGCCTCAGCACAGAAGGCCCTGGGGCTCCGTGTGGAGCTGCTGGAGGAGGTGCTGGTGCGCGGGGGCCCGGGGGCCGCCTCCACGCTGTGGTGGCGCTGCAGGCCGTGGCCGAAGGGGTCCCTGTACACGGGCGCCAGGAAGCCCTGCTTGCCGGCCAGCGGCTCGGAGAGCAGCAGCAGCTGGGGCTCGGCCGCGGGCGCGGCCCCCGACTTGCCGCCCTGGAAGGCGGCGGACTCGGACTTGAGCGCATCGATGCAGTTGTTGATGATCTGGTTGACCTTGTCCACCTCCTTGGTGATGGTGGAGATTTCGGCCACCGAGCCCTGGCTGTCGGGGCCCGGCCGGCCCAGCTCGCAGTCCCGGCGCTCGGCCGGCTCCCCGGTGCGCACCTCCATGTAGGTGCCCTTGCTGGCCTTGGGCGTCTCGCTCTCCACCAGCTTGTACGGCTCCACCTCGCCGGCGGCCGCTGGCAGGAACGGGATGCGGGTCACGGCCTCGGGGCCCAGCAGCGGGCCCTGGGACAGCGGGGCCAGGCCGGGCGCCTCCATCTCTGGCCCGTACTTGAGCTCAAGGATGGTCTTCTTGAGGCTGCCGGCCGCCGCCGCCGCCGCCGCGGCCGCGTGCTTCTCCGCCCGCCGCCGCCGCCAGCGCAGGCAGTGGTACACGGCGCCCAGCACGAGGACCATGCCGAAGAGGCAGCCCAGCACGGTCATGATGTAGTGGGTGGCCGTGGCGGGGCCGGGCCCGGGCCCGGGGCCGGGCGGGCCGGGCGGCCGGGGCAGGCAGAGCGTGAGGCAGGTGTGGTTGTGCAGCAGCCCGGAGCTGGCGGACACCACGCAGTAGGTGTAGTTGGTGAGCGCGTGCAGGTTGGTCAGGCGGATCTCCTCATGGGGCTTGGTCAGCCGGGACACGGTGGACGGCCTGCTGTTGTTGAAATGCTCCAGCGTGTACATGCGGTTGAACGGGCTGGGCAGCTGCACCGTGATGGTGGCCGAGCTCTGCGTCAGCTGCTTGACCTTCATGAGCGGCCGCACCTCGGCCTGGGGGGCCAGGGTGGACAGGGTCACCAGCGGGGTGGTGCCGTCGCCGGAGAAGCAGTCCTCGTCCACGCAGGGGGCCTCGCTGGGCTCCGGCGGCGGCGGTGGCGGGGATGACGAGCGGACGCGTGGCCAGCGCTCAGGCACCGGGCGGAGCTCGGCCACGTAGCCGCCGTCCGTGCACACGGACTGCAGTGTGCCCAGGATGCTGCGCTGGCCGTGGCGGCCGCGGCCCAGCAGGAAGTAGCCGGCGTAGGGCGGCGGCGCCTCGCACTGCATGCGGTCGTAGGTCTGCGTGGCGTTGGTGAAGACGGCCAGCCAGCGCAGGAAGCCCAGCAGCTCGCAGGAGCAGTAGAAGGGGTTGCTGTAGAGCTCGCAGGCCGAGAGCCGCGGCAGGCCGGCGAACGTGGCGCTGTGCAGCCGCTGGATGCGGTTCATGGACAGGTCCACGTTGACGATGTTGGGGCACTCCCAGAAGGCGCCGGGCGTGACCACCTCGATGAGGTTGGCCTGCAGGTACAGGTACTCCAGCTTGCCCAGCCCGCGCAGCGCGCCCTCCGTGAGGTTGCGCAGTCGGTTGTAGCCCAGCTGCAGCACCTGCAGGTTGAACTGGCCCGAGAAGGCCCCGTCCTCGATGTAGGCGATCTCGTTCTTCGTGAGGTTGAGGTACGTGAGGTTGCCGAAGCGGCTGAGCGCGGCGTACTGCACGCTGTGGATGCGGTTCTCGTTGAGCCGCAGGTCCACGATGGTGCTGTTGATGTGCTGCGGGATGGCCTCGTAGGGCGGCTGGTTCTGGCTGCAGATGGCCAGCCACACGAAGCCCTTGTCGCCCTCGATCAGCCAGCAGTCGCCGCGGGCCAGGCCGCCCGCGTGCAGCAGCGTGGCCGCCGCCACGCACACCCACAGCGCGCCCCAGCGGCACCGGGCCATGGGGACCGCCCTCGCGGGAGACCCCGCTGCGCCTGCCCAGGGGGACCGGGTGGGGGGCTGGGCGGCAGCCCCCGGGGGGAGGCGGGGAGGGTGCCCACACTCTCAGCGGCGAACCGTCCCGGGCCGCATGGCCACACTGCGAGAGCCGGGAGACAGCACCCCAGTCACGGCCGGCCACCTCGCGTCATCTGCCCGCTGCGTCCTGCCACCACCACAGCCTCCTGCCCCATCGGCCTGGGCGTCCGGACAGCTCCACCCTGCGCCGCCAGGTCAGCCGTTCCTGCGGGAAGATGAAGGTGAGAGCCGGTCAGAGGCGGCGGCGGTGGCGGTGGCGGCCCGGGACCCGGCAGGCAAGTGCGGCCCTGCACTCAGCCCCGCTGAGCCGCCTGCAAGAGCGCACGTCACCCTGCTGAGGAGTGAAGGGGCTGCCCTGGCTCTGCCCCAGCCCCTGGGAACGGCGGCGTCCCTGTCCCCACAGGCCTGGCCAAGGCTCTCACAGCCACCTGAGTCCCTCCCGGCCACGGCTCCCCTCCAGGGAGACACAGGCCAGGCACCCGGAAGAGTGAGGCTCTGGGTCTGAGACCTCCTACAGTGTGACCTCTGCACAGCATGCCACGCTGGTCCCCAGGCCAGGCGAGGACAGACTCCCCACGCTGAGCATGTGGCCCCAGGCCAGCTCCTCCCTGCCCAGCGACTTGCCGGGCGGAGCACCCAGTTAGGCTGGGGGAGGTGTGGCCTCCGGGGACCCCTGCACAGGACTCACCCCTCGGCGTGCGTGGCTCTCCCGCAGGACGGGCAGACCAGTGGGTGTGAGGCTTGTTAATCTGCGGACTTACAGAGGCCTTGGTGACAGTCTGTGGGCTGCCGGGCGGCCACCCGAGTGCATTTCACTGACACTGACTTTTGTACCCAGTCCACACTGAGGCGGCTGGAATTAGGAGGAAAAGTCTGGCGGGAGATGGATTTTCTCCCTTGGAAACTTCAGGAAGAACAGTCTGATCTGGCTCCCCGGGGAGAGCCCGATTCTGATTTAAAGAGAAGGGACAGATCAGTGGGTGGCAGCCGGGGCGGATGTCAGGTACCCGCTCCCCGCGCCCCTCAGTGTGCGACTTGTGATTCATGTCTCCTGGGGCTCCCGAGACCCCGAGGCCCCCCGGCTGATGCGGCTGTTCCTGGGCAGAGGGGGCGTGTCAGCCGGGGCCGCTCGGGAGGGGCGGGAGCTTGGCCCCTCCAGGACGTGAGGCGCCTCAGCAATACGATCATAATCACCTCTAATCTCTTGCTCAAAATAACCCAAAGTCAAGTTAAGGAGGATTACAGGCCTAAAGAGCCCTTATCACTGGCAGCACCGGCAGGCGGGGGAGCCAAGTCCCAGCCTCTCCTGCCCCCACTCCCGGGCGCTGAGGGGGCCGCGGAGCCGCTGCAGGGCGGGGCTGCACCCACACCTGGGCAGCCACACACGCGTGCCGGGCCCTGCCTGTGTGCCCACGGAGCCTGTGCGCACCGGGGCGAGCGGTGAGCACGCACACACAGTGGGGCCCCCGCCACGGTGAACACAGCTCCGTCCGAGCTCACACAGGTGTGTAGCGCCTCCGCGGTCCAGCCAGGCCCCCTGTTGCCACCACGCCCCGCCCCCACCGGGTGTGAAACCTAGGAATGTGTGCTCTGTCTCGGCACCTTGTGAATGGCACGTGGCTCTGGGAACAGTCTCTCCTCTCTGTGCACCTAACGCGGCCACAGCGGGGACTCATCCGTTTAGCTGGCGGCTGTGAGAAGGAGGCGGGGCAGGGCCTGGAACGGGGCGTGTCCCCTCCCCTGGAGCCCACCCTGTTCGCTCTGACCTTGGGGCCCTGCACCTGCCCCTGGGCCTATGGCCTCAACCCACTCTCCCCTCCACCCTCAGAGGCACCGGGGGCCCTGCCACGCAGCCACCGCCCTGCCAAGAACCCTTGATGGCCTCCATTCTCCCAACGCAGGCTCCACGTGGGACCCACGCAGCCCCATGCGGCCGCCCTCTCCTGGAAGTGCTGCCCCTGACCCAGAGCCCCCAGCTTCAGCCCCGCACGCCCGACTTCCCCGTCGACCAGCTCTCAGCCCGTCCCCTGGATCAGTTCTGCCTGGTCCTCACCCCCTCATGGTCTCGTTCGTTAGCTCTGGGAGTAAAGACCCTCCCTCACAGGGATGCGACCTCGCTGGGTCCCATCGGGATGCTCAGCCGTCCCTTCTCCTGTCGGTGACGTGGGAGTGAGCCCCGGGAGCGTGGTGGCTCACAGACGTGTGTCTGCCCGGCAGCCCCGGGCTGCAGCACCAGCCATTCCGGTCGGCGGTCGGCGGTCCCAATGGGTCTGCTGGGTTAGACACACGTGCCGATGGCCTCAGTTCGCGACGCCCCGGCCTGGACGTCCCCGACACCTGGTCTCTCCGGCGGCCTCTGCCCACACCGCCTCCCACAGCAGTTAGACCGCCGGGCACCGGGCGCGTGGTGGGCCCCTGGGGTGCTCGCAGGCCTGGCAACAGCCCGGCGGGGAATGCAGGAGCCAGGGCCGTCTCCCAGACCCGCTGCCGGCCCCGGCTTCCCCGCCCGCAGCCTGAAACGGTTGAGCCGGGGCCCCACGTGCCCTCTGTGCCGGCTGCCGGCCACGCACTCACACACTCCCCGCTGCAGGGACACCTCTGTCGCCAGGGACAAGGGGGACAGTGCGCGTGGGGCTGGCCTGAGTTCACTCTGTCACAGTGACGCTGCAGCCCGTGTCACCGCTAACGAAAGAAATATGGAGGTTCCAGGCTTTTGAACGGTGTACGACTGGATTTGCATAATCGTCCCAGCGTGCTGGGACAGGAACGCATCTGTCTAAAAACACTGTCTGGCTCCTCGATCCCTGAGCCCAGACAGGAGACCAAGCAGGTACAGGACTCCCCCTCTGCAGGGGCCACCGCGGGCCAGGGGGCGGCGGGCGGGAGGGAGAGAGAGGTCGGGGGCTTCTTGGCACCCCCCGCGTGGCCGCTGGGTCATGTCTGCTGCTGCGTCTGCCTGGCTGTGCCACCGAGTCAGGCCCCCGGCGGACGCAGACCTGGGCCAGCAGAGCTGAGCGGGCCCGGGACCCCTGCAGGCTTCAGGCTCCCAGGCCAGGGCGTGCGTTCCGGCTTGGGCCTCTGACCGCCGGCAAGCCCCCAGGCGCCCCCGGAGCCTGTTTCTTCCCTGCCAAACGAGGGTCCCGGTGGGAGCTCCCTCACAGGGACCCGAGCGTCTGAGGCTCCGGCTGTGGCCTGGCCCCGCCACGCCAGCCCTGTCCCCCAGTGGATGGGGCAGGACACACAGGTCAGGGCCCCGTGGGAGGACGAGCAGGCCGGCTGGACGCCCCTGGTGGCTTTCACTTCAGCAAGCCCAGGGGGACCAGGGAGGGTGGTCCCAGCTTTGAACCCAGCAGACCTGGACCTGCCCGCCTCCTTCCCAGTGTCTCTGTCCACCCAGGGAGGCTGGCACGGGTCCCAGGGCGGCCGGCCCAGCTCTGCAGGCTCAGCAGGATCCTAGCACTTGGCCCAGGGTCCGGCCTGGCAGGCCCCACCATGCGCTGGCCCCGGCCTTGTCCTCTGGGGAGGCAGGCAAGCCAATGCCTGCACCACGGCCCCACCCACAAGGATGCAGAGGGCGCGAGCGGTCAAAGGTCAGGGCCTGGGAAGGGCACCAAATAACCGGCATACTGCAGTGACCTCGGGCGGGCCACACCTGCCTTTCCAGAGGGGACCGCTCATGTCCTACTGGTCCCACACGCATGGAGAGCCCACTGTATACCCAGGTCCCACACGCGTGGAGCGCCTGCTGTATACCCAGGTCCCACACGCGTGGAGAGCCCACTGTATACCCAGGTCCCACACGCGTGGAGCACCCGCTGTATACCCAGGTCCCACACGCGTGGAGCACCCGCTGTATACCCAGGTCCCACACGCATGGAGCGCCTACAGTATACCGAGCCCTGCCTCCAGTTCCAGGGAGTCAGGCATCAGCACGACCACATTAGACAATAGGGACGCAGAGGGCTTTGCACAGGAGAAAGTCAAGACTTTCCCCAACGGAGGTCTGAGGAACACAGCGCCATTGTCTGCCACATAGCCTCGTAAAAATGCAGGTCCCCCTGAATCTGCAGCGGGGCCGGGAGCTGGAGCCCAGGGCTGCGTGTGCCCCCCACATCCTGCCCCTGGGGGGGACGCCAGCGCTCCCTCCCTCCCTCCGCCCACCCGCCTGCCCACGGCTCCAGGCTGCAGAGTTAATTAGAAACCCAAACACTTAATGGTCTGTTAGCCTTCCACTGGGCATCTTTTTAAATTAAAAAACATGATGTGCAGCATCGTTGGAGGGAGAAATCACTGGGCAATGGTTTCCTGCTCTCGCGCAGCAGGGACGCGCGGGGGAGCTGGCAGCCGGCCGGCCGCCAGGGACGAGGGGCGGCCCACGACCCTCCCAGGAACGCCAGCCACCCCTGCCCTCAGGAAGCATGTCATCGAAGCCAAGCCAGGGTCTCGGTGGCCACACGACAGCTGGCACCATTCCCATCAAACCCCCACACCCTGGCAGTGGGAAGTCCTATCTTGAGTCTAACCCAAATCTCTCCACTCGTCTTGAGGGATGGCCAGTTGGCGGTTAGAGACAGATTTGCTTGCTCAGCAAGTCCTAGGAGAACCCTGACCTCCAAGTCTCCCGGCGCTGGGGGGCCCTCTGTCCCCGCCGGGCGGGAGGGCAGGGTCTGGACACAGGACGCCCCGGGGGGGACACCGAGGGACAGCTGCCCCTCACGCTCCCGCAGACGCCGGGACCGCGGCCTGCCCCTCCGCCCGCAGGCCTCTGCCCACGCAGCCCCGCCTCCCGTCCCCATCGTCACAGGAACTGAAGGAGAGCGTGTTCCTGGCCCCTGTTCATCATATTAAAGACTACGGGAACGGCTCTCGAGGTTATAAGTTAGCGAGTAGTCCTCACACATCACGTTAATGAGGGAAATAAAACACCAGGCAGAGTCCAGTCTGAGAGCAGGAGGGACACCCGGTGGGTCAGGCAGAGTTGGGGCACGCTGATCCTGACCACCTGCGGGCGTGCCTGGGTGGCCGCCACACTGGGGACAGGGCCGCTGCGGCCAGGAGGCTCCGAGACCGGGCGGAGGGCCGCCGGCACGGTCCCCTTAGCCACTCTGCGTTTCCACATCCACATCAGACACGGGGCTCTTTCCTGTGTATTCTGGAAAGTTCCATCACAACCCCAGGGATCCTGGTGAAACGCTGCCAGGTGAGTCCCTTCCGCCAGGGCTCTCTGGCCACCAGACGTGTGGCATGTTTATGATTCCAGCACCGCAGCAGCGACCCTGTGGCCGGCGGGACCCCTGCCAAGAGGCCCTGGCCCCGGGCACCAGTCCTTCGGGGCAAAGGAGTCTCCTGGGTTGTCCCACCGTCCGACACACCCACTCCTGTGGCCCCATCAGTGCCACCTGGGTGACACTGGGTGACGTGTGCCACCTGATCAAGGCGCTGCGCACCGCCCCAGGCCCGACCGCAGCCGTGGCCCCCCCCCTCAGACACCACCGCCGCCCCCTGCACGGTCTGACTTCTGACGTTGAACACTGGAGCCCCCTGGAAGTATTTCCAAGTGTGAAGGAGCAACACTGATTTCTGACCCCATGTAGGCGGCGTGTTGTCCGGACGATCCAGTCCCCACTGCTGCACTGGGACACTGCAGCCCAGGCCTGTCCCCACCTCCCCCTGCAGCCTAGCCAGCGTCCACGTCCCCAGAGGGCCCACGGGCCTGGGGACGGCCCCTGCCTGCCCTCAGCTTGCCCTCCGCGGCACCCATCACCCCGCGTTCCGTGGCGTTTCTCTGGGACGCCGCTTCCTCCGCCTGGACACTAACCCCCCCACCCCATGCTTCCCGGGGTTCTTCTCTGTTCAGATCGGGGCTCGGGGCTCCCTCTGAAATCCCAAAGCTGCTGCACTGCTCCACTGTGACCCTGGACGCAGAGGTGGGCCTCCCCTGTCCCCGTGCGAGTCAGAGTCTATACGGAAGGCACCTGGCACACAGAGAGAACGTGAAGGATTGGGAGACGTCCATGCAGACACCTGTAGCTGAGGCGCCGCAGGTCCTCTTTCCCCGGGCAGCCTCCGTTCATGCCCGGCGTCCCGGCTACTTGTTAGTGGGCCCCTGATGCGTGCTCCCCTAGGGTACGGGGACCCCTCCCCTCGCTCCCGGGGACTGTGACACTCCCTGTCATCCTCTCTGTCCCCGCGCCCTCCCCGGTGAACACGCAGACCACCTCCTCGGGCGCCTCAGATGTGCCACCAAGCTGCCACACGGGGCTCACCCACAAACTGGCCAGGGAGAGCCCCCGGTTTGTGCTGTTCCGACGTGGCCACTCCTGTCTGCTCTCTCGGCAAAGCCTGGGCGCGTCCGCCCCCAGGATCCGCGCTCCCCTGGTGACCTCACTCCTGGGAATCCCACGGGGCCTTTCTTGTCGCCACTGTGAGTGGGGACTGTTACGTCATTATGTTTCCAACGGCTTTTTGCTGGTACCGATGAAAATGATTGGTCTGAGCGTGTGTTTAATATCCAGCCCAGGACGTGCTGAGGCCTCAGGTTAAATTACGTTCTCAGCGGGTTCTCTGGGGCTGCTGAGGTCTCAGGTTGCTGCAAATGATTACAGTTCTTTTCTGAAAACCTGCCATTCAATTTGGTTTCATGTCTTATCACTACGTCCACAATTTCTGCACAAGGACAAAGGGCACTACTGAGGTTTTTTCATATAAAAGTTTTTAAAAAGGAATCATTAAAATCCCATCCTTTAGCAGGATGCTGGCTGTGTGGTTCAGAGAGACTTTTCTGTGACAAGAGCTCCTTCTGGAGCCTCTTTTAGCGCTTACTTCAAAATCAGAACTTCCATGGCGACCCACTGATACTACTCATTATGTTAATAGATTTCTGCTATTAAGCCGCCTTTGAATTCTTTCATAAATCCTGCATAATCATGGCAGATCTTCTCTCTAATATTTGTGGAATTGGATTTGCTTGTCCCTTATGATTTTTGACCCAGCATTGCTGACACTCGCGTGTGGGGTTGGAGCCGCTCTGCAGGGTGGGGGTCAGGCACTCTCATACTGTCAGGGCGATGCCCTCCGGAGGGGGCCACCAGCCCGCGCAATGGCTGCTTCAGGCTCCCAGCTGTGTGAGCTGCGCCCCCAAAGGGCAGTGTGCAGTTACACGCTGTGGCCACGTATAGTAAGCAGTGGCCATCGGCAGTGCACATGTCCAGAACCCAGAGGACGGTCTCAACAGCTGGGCGAACTCCGGCCTCTGGGAAGGGGGTGCCCAAAGAGCCCCGCTTTGAGCTGCGCGTCACTCAGGCCCACTGCTCACCAGGCAGCGTTTCTGTGGGGCTCTGGGCACTACTGAAACTCAGTTTACCTTCTTCGGGTGCCCCTTTGGGGCCATCACAGAGGTGAACTGCATGGTGTCTGAGCAGACGCTGGGGCTGCAGGAGGGTCGCGGGGGACTGTACTCGGCCAGACACAGGGTCAGCGGCTTCCAGCCGGGGACCACGCCCCCGCCCTCCTCAGCCTGCGTCGCTCCCCTCTGGGGAATGGGAGGATGGTTCTCCCTCGTGGGTTCCCTGAGGTTTCACACTGAGCCCGTGCTCAGAGGCAGCGGTGGGCTCTGGCTGTTGTAAGGATTTGGGAGTCGCAGGGACGGGATCTGAGCCAAGTCCAGGGGGGGCGACCAGGCTGGGGAGCCTGGGAGTTGGGTCAACATTTTTCCTGGGCGCGTGGGCTGGGCCCTGGGGAAAAGAGCCGGTGTCTCCCACGGCCGCCTGTCTGCTCGCCCGGGCCAGCTCTGTAAATCCTCCTCAGAGTCCATAAAAAATCAATCCAATAACACAGCAAACATTAATTACAGCTGAAAGGCCAAAATGGGATTGATCTGGGAGATCACTGCCCTCCTGTTAGTCACCGAGACTCTCGGAGGGGGGACAGGAGGACAGTGTGGGGGCTGGGCACATGGAGCCTACGGGTGGGCCCCCCATTCTCACCCCCGCTCAGGGCTCCACGGTGAGCCCGTCCCCAGCGTGGGCCTGTGGAGCAGCAGGAAGCGGGTGCCCCTGAGATCCAGGCCCAGCCTGGTCCCTGTGGCCCATAAGGGGTGGAGGGGTGGAGGTTCGTCCTGGCAGTGGGCAGGGCACTGTGACAGGGACTCGGCCAGGCCCCCGGGCCCTGCACACGGCGGGACACAGGCCCCTCCCGGCCCTCACTTCTGGGAGTGCACGCGGCGGGGCCTCCTGTGAGCTGGAGGGGAAAGGACCACAGCCGGGGCGCAGAACGAGGACGTGAATGGAGGCCCGGCAGGGGCTGGGACCCAGCCTGGGGCACTCGGGATGCCCCTCGGTCTACTGGCTGCGCCCCACTGGTCGCCCCTCACACAGAAGAGCCAACGGAGGACTGCGCCCGAGTTTCTGGGCCCTGGGAGGTCGAGACGCCAGAGAAACGCCACCAGAATAACAGGCCTCGTCGGCAACCCCCCAGGAAGCCAGGCCGCACACTTCCACCACTCGGGTGACGGGGGCCTGGCTGGTGGCCCTGGGGACCCACGCCCTCCACCTCGGCCCAGAAACCTGGGGCCGCAATCTTGTCCCCAGAGTCATCCGCTTGTTCGCTCGGCCAGCCCCGCAACAGCAGGACACGGCCACTGTCCTCATGGGGCGGCACACGGGGGGCTGGCTGCGGCGAGGGGCCCACCCGCTCTGCACCCCCCTCTCCCGTCTTCAAAATGCCCCAGGCGGCCACGGAGCAAGTAACTCACGCACGACCTGGCGGGGAGGAGCCACAGAACCAGGCTGTCTGAGGAGAGGAGGAGACAGGGCCGCCCCAGTACCCGACGGGCCGTGTGGGGGGACACAGCGTGCGACTGCATCGCCCCCCACCCCCAGAGAGCCGCCGCTGCCACGCCCCCAGCCCAGCCTGCTGGGAGAGGCGGGAGGGGCGTCCAGGGTGCACGGCTGGGCGAGAAGCCCACGAGGAAGCCGCGGCGTGGGCACCACACGGGGTGGGGGGCACCCCCGCGGCGGTGAGAAGGCCTGCGCGTACCCACAGCAGCTCACCGCTCACAAGCTCCCCCGGACGTCACCGCGTCTGCCACCACCGAAGCCGGCCTCACCCACGGGTCCCGGGGCGAGAGCAGAAGTGAGGCAGCTGGAGAGCGATCGTCGCGAACTCAGCGGGAGGCTCACGGCGGTGGGCAGGCGAGACAGGAAGTTCCGGAGACCAGTGGGCGGCGGACGCCCGGCGGGCACGTGCTGACCACTGCCGACAACACCCATGGACGGGGAAGACAGCGCGTGTGTGACGTGCACCCGACCAAAGCTGGAACTTTAGAAAGAAAAGGGGGCTTCGGGGAAAGGGCCCCCTTGTCCCGGGCAGTGTGTGGGGTTAGTTCTCCACGGGAAGGGACAGCTTTCTGCTATTCATGGTATTATTCTTCATACCTCTGACTGTGTTTAATATTTTACAATTAGTGAAATATTTATTAGAGATTTCTTAAATATTTGAGACATCTTAAATATTCGATGATACATTTTTTAACGTTTTGAAAAGGCATGGGCATGCCAGAGGCGTGCCGAGGGGGTCATGGTGTCGGCAAGGCGCTGGCAGCGGCCGGGGTGCACCCGGGCGGTGGGTCCGTAACCAGGGAAACCGTCCTCATCACTCGGGAGCTTTCAAAAGCAGACTGCCGAGCCCTGAACCCCAAGCCCCGGCCAGGGCCCTGGCCCACTGCCCTCTGGTCTCTGCTGTGTCTTCTCGGGCCCCGCGGCCCGGCACCAGCTCCGGGACCCCAGCGCTGCAAAGGCTGCGGTTTCACAGCCACCGAGGAAAGGATGAGCCGGCCCCCACCTGACCCCTGGCACGGCCGGCCCGGGCCTTTGACAAGGACATGCGGGGGCTGCCGCTGCACAGACGGGAACACGGAGGCCCAGGGAGGGGACCGGACGGTCTCAGGGTCCCGTGGCCGCGACAGAGCAAGGACACATGCCCTTCCAGGGTGCATCTCCACGTCCCCCGAGGCACATCCAGGAGGACCGCTGGCGTCTGGCACCTCCCGCCCTTGGAGGGCCCCTCCAACCCTGAGCGCCTCCTGACAGAGCCCCAAGGAAACACGACAGCTCCGCGTAGCAGGTGGCGTGAGCAGACCTGGTGCCTGACTCGTCCCTGCATGTGCTGACGGCTCAGACCTCCCTGCCCCCTCCCATCGACAGAGGCTCTAAAGCACCACATGTGTCCCGTGCGGGTGAGGCAGGGACACACACAGGTGCCTGAGGGCTCATGTCTCCTGTCCTCCAGGCCCAGAGAGGGAAAGGTATTTTCCCCAGGCCACACAGCAAGGTCACAGCAGAAGCAGAATGAGAGGCACGAGGACGAAGGCTAAGATGGCACAGGAGGAAGCTACATGGAAGCTGCGTCGCTGCCAACTGGCTTGGGCTGCGTGCCACCCCCACGCCCACCTTCTTTACATGACAAAAATGCGTCCCCCTCATGGGGTTCCACCCCCAACACTCAGGTCTCTGTGCTGTGCAGTCAAGTGCAATCCTTGGCTGACACAGCACAAAATAGTGCTGAGTAATTTTATTAGAAAGTCACTCTCAATTTAGTTCTTTTCAGTGCTTCTGATAACATCGCAAAGAAAGTCTTCAGTTGGGTCTGGTAAGTCTCAGGTGCCTCTGCCCACTTGCTGCTCCTCACTTCCAATAAAGTGGCAGCAGGCTCCCCCGGCTGCAGCATCCAACCAGAATTTAATAACATTGTTTTGTTTCCACCGAATTCATTTTTATGATTATGAATTCTATTTATGGCAAAGAAGCCTTGTTTTCCATTTGTAGCAGGCCATAAAACTTCCCTTTTAAGTAAACGCATTTAAGTTTTTATTTAAGTGAATTTGCTCAGAAAATATAGAAC
Organism: Furipterus horrens; assembly: GCF_987537825.1. Taxonomy (NCBI): domain Eukaryota; kingdom Metazoa; phylum Chordata; class Mammalia; order Chiroptera; family Furipteridae; genus Furipterus; species Furipterus horrens. Next base: position 102,180,855 of record NW_028327180.1, read on the forward strand.
GCAGAGGGAACGTGGGGGCCCGGGGGCGGCAGCTGCCCAGCCTCTCGCTTCGGCTCTGCCCCGTGCTGGGGGCCCAGTCCCGCTCTGTCCAGCCTGGGGCGGGGTGGGCGGCTGGGCCCGGGCCCTGGGGCCTCTGGAAGGGGACGTCGCCCGGAGTCGTGTGCTGAGCAATCAGATGAGCTGTGGGCAGGGGCTCAAAGCTGACCGGTAACCAAGCCACTAACTCCAAGTCCCAGGTTCCTTCCAGTCCTCCCGGGTGACTTCACCGGCGTGACCTTCTCCTGATTAGCTCGGCGGCTGGCTCGTAGCCGCCAGCCGATCTCTGGACAGGAGTTCTGCCCCAGCCTCTGCCGCTGCCACCGTCAGGCGGAGGAGGACTCTGCTCCTTGGAGAGGTGGGGAGGGGAGCCGGGCGCGCTGGAGGGCTGGGGGTACGGCCGGGCAGTGGGAGCTTCGACAGTTTGCTGGGTGGCCTTGGGCAAGTCACCCGTGTGTCCCACCAGCTCTGCTGGGGGAGGCACCACCCCATTCTCAGGGGATGAAACCAGGTGGAGAGGGGTCTTTCCCAGGGGGCCCGGCTCTCCCTCCACCAGCTCCCAGAGCGCTGCCCCCAACAGCTTCCTGGCCCGCAGGCCCAGGGAGGCTCATGGTGGCTCTGTCCATGGTGCTGAACACCGCGCCGCCGAGGGCTGGACGGCAGCCAGCAGGTCACCGGAGGTCAGCAGAACCCAGAGAAGGTCCCTCCAGACCCTTAGTCACCACTTCAATGAAAGCCACTTCGAGGGATGAGGCCCCGGAACCAGGAAATGGAGGGAGGGAGGCAGGAAGCGCACCAAGAAAGTTCAGCTCCCCGAGACAAATGTTCCGTCTGGAAGGGATTCGGAAACACACACCCAGCCCCCACGTTCGGAAGACCTAGCGTGACGTGCGCTGCTCCGCCAGACCCGCGGGAGCCTCGCCATCTGCTTTGCCACCTGCCTTCCCAGGTAGGCCGGGCTGAGACACATCCCACCTATTCGGTCCACAAGCCTCCATTCAGCGTCTGCCCGCGCCAGGCCCGGGCAGTTGACAGGGCAGAGCACGCAGTCCCGGGCGAGCAAGGAGAGGGGCAGCGGAGAGGCCTGCACGGGGGGCGGGGGCGCTGGGGGTGCAGAGGCCCGAGGGGCGCCGCACACGAGGGGTGAGCCTGAACTCGACCAGGGCTGGGGAGGCCGGGGCTCAGGACGGAAGGGAAGAGCGGGCATTTCTCTAATTCAACGAACCAGCAAGGGCAGGTGCCGGCGCACCCGCCACTGTTTAGTGAGCACCCACCTTCTGGGAGAGAGCATCTCCACTGTGCAGATACAAAGCAGGAGGTCAGAGGGGGTCAACCACGTTGCCAGGGCCCTGAAAACCAGCAGAGTGGGGCGTGTCCCTCACCAAGGTCGCTCCAAGGACAAACAGGCCTGTAGAGAGGCTGTTCCAGACAAAGCCACGGGGAGGAAGCACAGGCCCGCCCCAGGAGTCCCGGCCGGAGCCCAGCGCTGCTCGCCCGCCTGTCCCGCTCCCTCGTGGTCACGTCCGCCCGGCCGGCCCCCGCTGTCCCCTGCAGTGCAGCCCTGGGCCTCTGGGTATCCTTCTGCCCCCACCGTCATGGCCCTGCTGTGCGGGTGTCGGTCTGGATCCCTGTGGGGGTCTTAGAGCTGACGCCCACCCCAGACTTCTCACTAAATGCATGGCCAGCGGTCTTGGGGACACACGCATGTTTCAGATACGGAAACTGAGGCCCACATGGTGCTGATCCCTGCGCCATGGAACTGGTGGGACCCGGACCCCCCGACTTCCTCGCTGATGATGGCTGAAGGCATGGAGGGCCAGGGCGTCCTCACACCCTTCCCTCATTCTAGACCTGAAGCTCCCCCTGGAAAGGGGTCTCCAGCAGCACCGCGCCAGGCTCCCACCCACTGGCTCCAGCTACCCTGGCCTCACACACACCCCCACCTCAAGGCTTCTACTCCCTCTGGCCCCTCTGACCAGAATGCCCTCTGCCTCGTGTTCTCACCGTGGCCTCCTCTTCTCCTCAGGCCTTCCATCCAGAACTCAGTCACTGAAACACACAGCGTCACTCTAAAGCCATGGAGATGTCTGGGGAGCCCTCTGACCGCAAGCAGAGAAACGCAAGCTTTTGCAGGTCCTGGAAAGGGTCTGTTCCCACAAATTCCCAGTCCATCAGAACTGGCTGAGCCTGAATATCATGGTCACTTTAAATAAACTCAGTTTACAGAACTCCAAAATGGCTGAAGACTGCAGGCAAGCAACCCCCTGCAAAAACCCCAAGCCTAAAACCCACACGCTTCCACAAACAGTCACGTACCAATAGCACCTCCTGTTGGTCCAATGAGGTATTGCATCCCAGCTCTATCATACAAGGAAGATGCTGCAAAACAGCACGTGCATGAGCCAAGTGTGCTAACTGCAGAGCCCGCATCCCGGAGCCACCGCTGACAGGTGACAGAGAGGGCTGTCAATGGGAAATAACCAGTCCAGGTGCTTTCCAGCTGGAGGTGAGACTTCAGCAGACACCGCACAGCTCATTCACAGGGACACCTACCCCGTCCACTTAGAAATTCAATGCAACCTTTTAGATGACTAATTCCATATCTGGTCCTGTCCTCAGATATATGATGTGTGTCGATCCTAATGTGTGCCCTGTTGTTCATGTGATTTCACACTCAAGGCCACAGTCCCAGATCTGTTCCCACAAAGCGATGGAAGGTGGAACCTCTGTTAACCCACAGAGCACTCCTGACTCATCGGGGAGGACACTGGACTCGCTGAGCACAACCCCCTCCTACACAGACCTCTACGGGGCCCCCGAAGCCCCAAGCTCCTCTCGTTACATCTTGAGGCAGCTCGCTCACCCTTTGCCCACTCTCAGGCAGCACCCTGAATATCAGTCGATCCCCATGTGACATTTGTTCTGCGGAACAGCTGGATCTGACCGCACGCCTTCCAGACCTGTCCCATGGCCCCAGCACTCCTGCCCCACTTGCTGAGAGTCCGGTGAGCAAGACTGCCCCTTACCTTTGGGTCAGGGCCCGCCGACGACCCAGTATGTCTGAGAAGGACATGCTGGTGGCTCCCTCTCCTTGAGGGTCACAAACATCTCATTTCCAGACACAGAGGAAGAACTCGGGTCCAGATGAAGAGTGGGGCCAACAGTCACCACGGCAGGTCCGCTGCAGCAGACAGAGAGGGCAGGGAGTGAGAGGGACAGGGCCAGGCGGCCTGCAGCCCCCTCAGCCGCTGGAGGTCCCGTCTGGCCGAGCCGCGCACTGACCCTGGGAAGCTAGACCTCGATAAACAGAACAGAGACTCCGGGAGTGTACAGAGGGGGCGGAGGGCTGGGGGAGGTGACCCAGAGGCAAGGGGGACACAGGACGTGGAGTGCAGACTGGCTGGGGCGAGGTCCCGGCACTCTGGGGCAGGCAGGTCAATGGGAGCGTCCGGCGCACCCACATCGCCCTGAGCCCTGAGCGCCCTGAGATGGAGGCAGAAAACCACTGAGAGGCTGAAGCCCCAGGCACGGCAGCCGGTGTGGCTCCCTCCCGAGAGGGAGACTCCTCCACCCCAGGGCACCTCTCAGCCCAGACCGGCCACCACCCACTCAGAAGGGAGCCAAGTCGGGACAAGCACCCTGCAGCTCCCAGGCCCACCTCCCACGAGGCTCCCCCTTCCTTCACTCCCGTGCCACTCACCCCAACCCTGGGCATGGGGTCTGTGCTGAGGACTTTCCATGTGTCACCCCCACTTTGCAGACAGAGAAACGGAGGCCGAGGGGGGAGCCCTCTCCCCAGGTGCAGAGAGTGTCTGGACAGAGCTGGCACCATGATGCCCCCACTGTCTGTGTGCGAGACTGAAGGCATGAAAGTCACCAACGCGAGGTGGCACCGCTGGGTGGGGGCAGGGAGAGGAGGAAGGGGCGCCCACAGGGACAAGGGGGATTCTGGCAGCAAGGTCTGAGGGGGGCTCTGGTCCACCCTGAGCCCCTGGAGGCCAGTGGTGACCCTCGGGAGGGCCTGCCTGCACCCCCACGGCCCCCACAGAGGCCCCTCCCAGGCTCGGGGCTGGGAGTGAGAACTGAAAGGCGAGAAGAGACCTGTCTTGTAAGGAAGTGTGTGTGTGTGTGTGTGTGTGTGTGCGCATGTGTGCAAATAGATGGGTGAGTGGCGTGTAATTACCTAAAATTGCTGGTTAGAAGCGGATGTAAATAACCGAAAAATATGGGAAAGTGGGGGGAATGCTCATCAATTAGAGCTAATGACTTAACAGCTAATTGAAATAATAATGGTCTGTATTTGCATATGCAAATGAGGCTGAACCTGCCATGGAAAAGGTAATGGAATAAAAATTGGGAGGATGTGGGGTGCTCGGAAGCTCCCAGGACCTGGGGTGACTTCCAGGCTGAGACCCCAGCCCCGCGCCCCTTCCCACCCCCAGCATGTGCCCACACTGGGCGTCCGCTCCCGGCCGCCGGCCCAGCCACGGCTGCTCTCCTCTCCTGGGCCTGGGTCACCCTGACAACCCAGCTGCTCCCGGACTTCTCGCAAAGGCGGAACGGACGGGGAGGCCCTGAGCCCCCGCATGGGGTGGGGGGCCAGGCCGTCCCGTGGGGAGCTCTGTGGCGCCTCCTCGCTGGCCAGCGGGTCCTGCGTCCTCGCCCCACGTGCTGCGCGCCTGCCCCAGCGGCTTGACTCCCCGTCAGCAACACCTGCAGAGCACTGGCCGCCAGGCTGTGGGAGCCCTGTGTCCGTCCCCGCCTTCTCTGTCCCCACTCGGGTGCTGCTCTGGTAGGAGCCACCAGCTCCACGCGGCAGGGAAAGGCAGGGCCTCGGGGACGGCGCTCGGTGGGAATTGGGGGCCACCCAGCTCCCAGGGGGCCCTCGCGGGGCTGCTGGAAGCCCACGGGTCTGAGCCGCCGTGTCCCTAAGGGATTCACAATCGATCGATCAATGGATCGATCATGGGGGACGTTCTTCAGGGAAGTTGGCGACCAGAAACGCAACAAGTCCTGCCGTGGGGGGCGAGGCGGGGGACCGGGAGCCAGACAGAGCTGCTCGCTGGGGGACCTTGACAAGTCCTGGACCCCGTGCCTCAGGTTCCCCTCTGTCAACGGGGGTGACGGCGGTGACTGCCCCTCACTAGGCCGCAGCCCAGGCTTGTCCCAACCCACAGGCCCGGAAGCCCTGCAACCTCAGAGACCGCCTGGGCGGGAGGGGTCCAAGGTGACGACAGCACACACAGACAGACACGTGGGGGTTCACCTGGGCCCCTCAAGTCCATCAAGGGCCCTACGTCTCCACTTTACAGATGCAAACACGTGCAGGCTTCCACACATGAGTGACTGGGGCCCAAACCCCTCAAACTGTCCAGGCACCAGCGAGCCCCAGAGGCAGGGGATCCCATGACACAGACGGGAACGGAGACTGTGAGGCCAGACCCGGCAGGTGGGGCGGGCGGGGAGGCCCCTTCTCAGGCCCTGCACCCCCACTATGCAAGACCCCTCAGGGCGGAGGAGGCAGCTGCGGGGAGCAGGGCCAGGCCAGCTCCCCTGGCGTCCAGAGGTGGGGGTGCAGGTGGGAGGGGCACCCAGAACCGCCCCGAGTCGCCCCAAACCCTCCCTCTCCTCCTAGGACACTCCTGACTCGCAAGCCAGTGCGCCGGGTGGAAAATGAGAGCGCCCAAACTTGACATTTGCATTTCAAACACTTATATCCGCAAAACAAATAACAGTAATTATACCATTTGCATATTTTGTGCCGGGACTGTTTAGTGAGGGGGGAGGGGGGCTCCTGCTGACACCAGCAGCCCTGCCTCCAGCAGCTGTCCTGTCTCCCTCCAGCCTGGCACCAAGGCCAGGGACCAGGACGGCGCCACCCACTCCCTGGGCCTGGGCTGTGGGGGCTGCTGGCTGCTCCGGCCCCTCCTTAGCTGCCACCCCCAGGCTATGCCCCTTCTCCTCTGGGCTGTGTCCTTCCTCCACCACACCCCCACCTCCCCCAGCCTGTAGCTGCCTCAGGACCTTTGCACCTGCTCGGGTTGCTGGAAGCCTTCCTCCCAGGTCTACCCACTGCTGACCCCTTCTCTACATTCACAGTCCAGCTCCAACGTCACTTCCCAACCAGGGAAGGGACGGGACAAGCAGGGCCACCCTCTCGGAGCCAAGAACTCTGCCAGGCGCCACCCACTGCCGGGCACACAGGGTGGCCCTTCTCCCGTCCCCACCTCTGCCTTCCCCCAACCTCCCCATCACAGCCCCCCAGGGAACACTCCCCCGGGCATGCTGCCCTGCTCCTGAACAAGCTTCACATCGGCAAGGCCACCCCCACGCAGTGCCGCAGCCGGCAGACTCACCGCTGCGGACAGCTCCTCGGAGCCCCGCAAGGCAGGAACCATGCTATTCCCGTCCCTGGGTCCCCCATGGAGACATCGAGCCCCCAGGAGGGCTGTCCCTCGCCCAAGGTCACGCAAATGAGCCAAGGTTTGTGCTGGGTCTGCCCGACCCTTGCTTTCTGCAGGACGTGCACCGAGCCCACAGACCCCCCATGACAGCACCGGGACAGGCCTCACTGGCACCCCCATTTCACAGAGGAGGAATCTGAGGCACGAACACAGCCAGAGATGCCCAAGAGCAGCCAGGACACGGCTGAGCTGGGCTAGCAGCTCTCTGCCTTCGACTTAAAGCCGAGCAGAGGCCCCGACTGCGCCCCTCCTGGTGGGGATCTCAGCCCGGCTCGGGCTGCCGCGGGCCCCTCCCCGCTCCCTCTCATCTCTCCCCACCCGGCTTGGACTGGGGGGGCGGCAGCGCCCTGAGACACCAGGGGGCCAATGAGGCCCCTGCCCCTGGCACCCGAGCAGCGATGAACGCCTCATGTCACAGCCCGCAGGCCCCACCAGCTCCACATGGAGTAAACAGTTAGCTCTGAAATATTAAGCTATTTAAAAAAGCACAGTGAAAACAGAACTCAATACTTCTCGGTCCTCAGGAGAGAGGCTGGCGTTCCGGGCTCCAGGGGACGAGAAGAAATCGTGAAAGAAACGGGAGCAGGCTGGATCGTGTGAAAACAAGGAAAACGAGCCCAGAAAAGAGCCCAGAGGGAAAGGCGGGCGGCTGCAGGGGCAGCTCCTGGGGGCAGCTGTGGCGGAGAAATGATAGCCCCCTTCAGCAGGAAGAGCACTCGCTCCCGTCGAGGAGGGAAACACCACCAACGCGGAAACAAACGGGAGCGAGGACGCGAAGGGGACAGCGCAGGTGGCTGGCGAACGCGGGAGGCGAAGCCTGACCTCCTGCATCATCGGGGAAAAGCAAGTTTAAAAACTACAGCCAGACACCGTGTCGGCTCCTCGAACCAGCAATGACCCAAAAACAACAGCAGAACCCTAAAGAGAGTAAATGCCCGGGGCTGGTAAGGCTGTGGTGAAACCGGCCACATTCTCTTGGACCCTCGTGAGGACGCACAGACCCAAAGCCCTTAAAGGGCGCGTCTCGTCCAGCAGACGACGCGCTTCCCGGTGAAACTGAAGTGTTTCCTTCTAGGTCAAGGCCCTCCGAGGACTCTGGCTCCCACAGCGTGCCTTCCACACTCAGCCAGTGCAATAAGGCAAGAAAAAGAAATAAACACGGAGCGGCTCAGAAAGGAGGACTCAACTCTGGTTGCACACAGACGCTACGACTGTGTACGTAAGAAACCCCAAAGGCCGTACAAACACAGCAGCGGGCAAGGTGGCCGAGAGCACAGGCGTGACGCCCCCCCGCGGAGGAGGGCGGATTTCCACGCGTCCTCGGCGAGTAGAAAATGAACAAAGCGGCCACTGCCCCTTGATCAATAGCTCTGCTGCCATCCCAACTAAACCCCAGATTTCTCTTTGTTGCGGAACTTGATGAGCCAGTTTTAAAATGTATTTGGAAGAGCCAAGGGCTGAGGGAGATTCGCCCTAAACAAGGGCAAGGCTGAGTGTGGGGCCCGAGGATCATGGTTCGCAACAGGACCCCAGCAGCTGGGACAGTTTGGTCCCGGGACAGAACCGGACAAAAGAATCCGTGGGTCGCAACGGAAACCGCAGAGACTGGCCCGGGCAGCGGCCCGCCACGTAACATGGGAGGCTCAGGAAACCGGGGGGGGGGACAGCCCTGCTCATGGACAGAAGCCACACGGGAGCGAAGGGACATCGAGCCCTAACCTCCCACCGCACACACATCCGCTCCAGGTTACAGACCTGACGAAGCAAAGGACACCGTGTGTCAGAAGATAACGCAGAAAACAGATGCCCACACAAGGACCTACTGATAAACGTCGCTGCATAAAAACAAAGGATCTCTGCTCTTAAACAGACGACTACAAGGATAATAAAAACACAAGTCACAAACGTGGAAAGATGCCATCCTCTCTCCCTTCCAAAGGAATGCTGTCCCGCTCAGTCACAAACAACTCCAACAAATCCACGAGGAAGAGACAGACACACCGATAATAAAATGGGCGAGTCTTCAAAGGCATTTCCCAAATGAAGACATTTTGGCAGCCATAAAACAACCCCAGGAGGTGCCCGATGCCGCGCTTGTGAAGACAGAGAAGCTTCGAAGGTCTGAGGGCGTCTGGCCGGAGCAGCCTGTGAGACAGGAGGGCTCGCCGCCTGCCCGGGGCCCACGTTTTCCCGCCACCGGAAACGGCGGCAGGAGCCGCGGGAGCTGAATGTGCCCCATCCCAAGTGTAAACCTAGGACTCACACCCACGCAGCAGAACAGGTGCACAGGGTTCCTCACACCCCCAAACTGAATGGGGAATACTCTACAGCCATGAAGATGGGTTGGCCCCACCCCCGTGAAGAATGGATGTCTCCCCACAAAACACTGACCGGAAGAACAAGGTCAGAAACGACTGTGTGTGCACTGGTTACGTGTATGTCCGTCCCAAAGCAGGCCAGCCCAGAATGTCTAGTTTGGGGGTGACAGGAGAGGGCTGTGACCATGGAGGAGCACTGGGGGAGTGCCACCGGGGCCGGAGAGGGTCTGTATCTTAACCTTCACTGTGGCCTCACGGACTCACACGTTAATGTTTCTGCTCCATGCTACACGTCACATGCACGGTTTTAAGAATCACAGGAGTGATGCTTTTCCCTCCTGAAGCCTATCAATAAGGAAATAACCGCAAAGAGAGGAAAACTATACGACCAAAGGTGTCCACTGCCACTCAACATAGAAGAGAAAGAGCAGGACACGCCCGACGTGTTCCACGACAGCAGAGCGACTCCGTCCGTTACCCACCCCCCCTGGATGCGGCACCCCAGGTCCGCAGCGGTGACCGACGCTCTGCCACTGGGCCGCGACTCAAGGTCAGAGAGCCACCAGGCCCACTGAGGCCGCTCCCTCGGGGACCGAGAGGCCAGCCTAACCAGGAACCGCCCAAACGTCCATCAGAGGGGGTGTCCCCGAACAGCAACGAAGATTGGGGGGCATCACATCCAACAAGGGGGCCCGTCAGCAAAAGGAGCCAGAGCAAAGGGTGCAGGACGGGCGGTTCACACGTGGCGCGCGGACAGACAGAACTGCCTGCGAGGAGCCCTGACGGAGCTCTCCCCGGGCGGGAGGCAGAAAGGCCGGGCAGGTGCCGGCTCCCAGGGCCCCGTTTGCTGTCTCTGGGCTTAGACACGGGCGGTGCCGTCAGACACGCGCACGGCGCCGGGACTCGCGAGCTCTCCTGTGAGTCACAGCTCGATGCGTCGTAGCTTTTCTTTGACGGCGACGCCCACGCTGTAACCAGCCCACCCTCAGGAGAGACCGGAAACGGCCGGACTCTCACGGGCCGACACGCAGTCTGTGGGGTGTGGGACCAGCCTGTCCCCTCCTTTCACACCTCCCTCACTTTCTGCGGCAGAGACACATACCCTGCTCTTGAAATTACAAAAGAAATACTGTGTCGGTATCGAATACGTATTGGAACGCCAGGCCCCAGGAAGTTCGGTGCTGGGGGTGTTGCACAACCCGGGCGGCCCCAGGCTGAAGCTGCTGGGACAGGGACCCCTCGCTGCGTCCTGGCTGTGGCCCTGGAAGCCGAGGCGCTCGTGCGTCCCGGAGGGCTCCGAGGGCGCGGACGGGGCAGGCACCGCAGCCAGGCGGCAGGAGACCTCTAAGGCACGTGTCCCAGGGGAGAGCCCTAAGTGAGACAAGTGCTTATTAGAAAAAGCTGGGAATGTGCTCGTTGGCCCAAAAGGAAGGCTGAGGTCCCCGTGGCCTCTGACTGGCTAAAACGTGGCTACGTGTTCCGTCATCGGCAAGACATAAAGAAGGCATCTGGACAGAGGTGGAATCCCCAAAGTAGCCTGGAACGGTCGCATGGGGCGCACCCACCAATGTCTCCTGGTCCCTTAGTCCCTCCTGCCACCTGCCCAGTGGCTCCTGCTCTCTCTCAAGGCACCAGGCAGCTGCCACCAGGGTCCCGCCTCTGCCGACGTTGGGCCGAGGCCTGTGTCAGTCTTGTCCGTGACCGTCACCTGACCGACCGAGCCCGGCAGGGGCTGCTGGAAGACGTGGAGGGCTGGGCAGGGCGGGGTCCTCATCCCTCTGGTCTCTGGCACGGAGGGAGCAGCGGTCTGCGTGTGTCTGGTGAGCAGGGTGCTGTCACAGCTCTGGCCTGGCCAGGGTCTGCTGGGCAGTTGTGGGGCAGCCCAGCCCACAAGGGCAAGGGGTCGGACTCTGATGGCCTTGGCCGCGAGGTGCAGCCCTGTGGGGCGAAGGATCCTCCCACCGCACCCCTGGCTTGCAGGCAGCAGTGGTCAGGGAGACAAGGGTCTCCAAGAGTCCCCATCTCCATGTGACAGGAAGGACTGGTTTTTTCTGGAATGGATCTGAGGCTAGTTTCCATGAGACCCAGAATCGCAAGTGTGGGTTAGGGGCCCCTCCCAGCAGGGGCGGCTGCCTGGCGGCTCGTGAGACCCAATGGGTGCTGGGTGAGGCGTGCGGCCAGGTCCTCACGGCCTGTCTATGTCGGGCAGAGCGGCCAGGCTGGCCCAGCGCGGGGCCATGAGTGTCTCAGGATCCCAGCCTCGCTTCTCACGCCCTCACTTCTGTGAGGGTCCCGCACCAGGGCCGGTGGGTGTCTGGGTGCTGGGGGCCACCTCCTTGGAGGTGGGGTCCTGTCTCAGCACAGTGGGGGACCCATGCCAGTGTCAAGCACACGCCTGTGGGTGACTGAGGAGCCAGGAAAGCCCCCCTCAGCCTCACCCACCTCCCACCAGCCTCCCAGGCTCTTTGTGAGGGTGCCCAGTTGCCATGGGAACCCTGCCAGCTGAGCGGTGACTTCACGGGGTGGGGCAGACCTACCGGGGAGAGAAACCGGGCCGGGCCTGCCTGGTCTTCCAGCAAAGGTCTTGGAAAATCAGGCAAATGGCAAAGGGGGCAGGGACGCCTCCCAGCAGAGAGGCAGAGCCGGGAGTAAAGCGAGGGCACCCTTGTCTGGGAGCTGGAGGCATGCGGCCCATCCCCCTCCCAAAGGGAGAAGGAGCAGGGAGGGCCTGCGTCTGCCCAGGGCTGGCCGGGGTGGGAGGACCACAGCTGAGCCAGCCTCAGGCCTCAGTCTCCCTTCCTGGAAACAGGGATGGAGACCACAACCTGAGGGCCCCGGGGCCACTGGCTCTAAGCAGCAGGCCCATAACCAGACCCACGGCCTTGCCTGGCAAACGTCCGGGCGCACAGGGGCCAGGGGTGCACAGGGGCCAGGGGGACACTGCTTGTCCTGCCTGACCCACCACCCGAGGGGTCTTCCCTCCTGCTCGCAGGGGTTGAGGGGAGAGGAAGGGCTCTCACATCCTTCACTGGCGCGGCCACCGCTGGGGAGCCCACCACGTGGGCCCCACCTGCCAGCACTGATGCAGCCTCCCAGACACCTGCTCCGCGCTCGGGTTGCCATGGGGATGCACTGGCGGGCTGAGTGGGCTCACCTGTCTGCGTCCATGCAGGCTGCGGGCACCGCCAAGGTGTCTCCATGTGCTGCGCACACATGTGCAGGGACGCCACACCCACGCCCAGCACCCATGTCCACACCCATGTCCACGCGTGTGCACGCTGGCACACGCGGCTGCCGATCCACACGCAGGGGTGCACGCAGGCCGGACACCGTCCCCTGGCCCCCGCGGCGCGGGCTGGAGGCAGCAGTGCCTTCCGGCTCCCTCTCCTTTCAGCCGCAGCCCTTCGAGGAAGGAATTCAGGCAGCTTTTCCCAATTTCTAATTAAAGAAATGCAGGCTCAGAAAAGAAGGGAGCTCGCCCAGTCACGGAGCCCTTGGAAAGTTCTGGAGCTGGTGGGGGAGGGCACCAGGATCCCTGGAAACTCCTTGCCCAGCAGAGCCGGGCCCCTGCGCCCTCCCCGGCCGGAGGCAGCGGCACTGGGGAGCGGGTCGTGGCCCGTGGGGCTCCTGCCTCCGTCTGCGTCCCGCGCACGCGGGGAGGAAAGGCGACTGTAATGGGTTCCCCGCATTCACAGCACACGGCTGCCTCTGCTGATTAGCTCACGTTTTTCTTGGCTGCCTCTTCCCCAGCTTCGCTCCGGGCCCCCCAACCACTACCCCCTGCAGCTCCAGCCCCACGCCACCACCAGGCTGGCCTCCGGGATGAATGGGTAGACACAAGGTCAGAGGGAGGGGCCTCAGCCCAGTGCACTCAGATCCTGGCCTGTCCCCACAGCCACTAATGGTCCTACTAAGGTCCTCTGGGAGCCCGGGCTTGGCCGGCAGGCAGGACAGAGCCGGCCAGACCCCAGTGACCACCCTGGGGGTTGGGGGCAGTGGGTGCCAGCAGTCCCTCTACCCGCCCCGACCAAGGAAGGCTCCTGCACACTCAAGGGACGAGAGTGCCCCACAGCCAGCTGCCTCCCACCGGGCACAGGAGTCAGGCTGCAGGGGAGGAATGAGGCCCAGAGCCAGGAGTGGCCTGTCTAAGATCACAGAGTCTGGGATGGCCGCCACTGGGAAGGTGTGGCCCGGGGTCGGTTGCCATATGCCATGAGGGGTCAACAGGAGTCCCAGCGCCAGCACTGCCCGGCAGCAGCCCAGCACCTCTGCACTGGCCGGGCCATGCTATGGGCCTGGCCGCAGACGGCGCTGGTCAGGAATGCAGAATCGGCCTTTAAGGACTTCAGCTATTTCCTGCGGTCGTATCTCCCTCGTCCCTGCCGCCTGAGTCTCCAGGCCACGCCATGGAGGCCTAATGAGCTGTGAAGGTCCATTTTTCAAAGTTAAACATTTCCCAGGCTCCCTGGGCCAGCCTGGTGACGTCCTGGAGCAAGGCCAAGAGAGCCGCTCGGGGAGGCCACGGCCCGCACAGGCTTCCAGGGCACCCACCGGTGCCCGTGGCAAACCTACCCCGGCAAACTGTGGGACGCAGAGCCGGTGCCTAAGGCCTGCGCCGCGGGAGCAGGCCGGGAGCGGGGAATCTCTGCCCAAAGCTGCCTCACATGTGCCGATCCCGACCCCCTCTCCAGATGAAAAACCAAGGGAGGGGCTGTGTGCCCCCCAATGTCAGGGACCACAGGGTTGTCCCCGATGCTGGGGTCCTCAGGGCGCAGGCATACAGCTGGCGCTCAATACGTGTCTGCTGCTGGGAGCAGGTCACACAGGCTGCGGAACAGCTCGTGGCAGCCACGGGTGGGGACCCCCAGCCTCCTGAATCCACGGCACTGCCCGCGCGGGTCCAGCTGAGGTCCCGTGTGCCTCCGGGGGATGCGGCCCCGCCCCTGGTTTCGACGCCGCTGCTCTGGGGGAGCTGGGGGGAAGCAAACCTGACCTTGGGCTCAGGCAGAGCAGGGTTCCAGCCTCAGTTCAGCTGGACTGGCTCTGGGCTTGGGTGAGCCACTGCCCGGGGCCCTTGTGTCCCCGTCTGCCATTTGAAGATCTCGGTCTCTCGAGCTGGAGTTTCTAGGCTCCCGCCGCTTCCAAGCCCCGGTCCGTCCTCCAGTCTCTGTAAGTGTTCCCCTCCGGCGTCCACGCGCCCCTCCTCTGCATCCATCCTCACTCATTCCCCCGACTTCCAGCCATTCACCACCCATCCACGGGCACACCGCCCTCCCCTCTGCAGAGAACCTGTCGTGCATGCGTGGTGCCAGGAGAGAGCCCCGGCCTTCAACCCCCGGCCCAGTGCCCTTGTCAGGACGCCAGGCCCCTGAACAGCTCTGGCAGCATCCACTCTGTCCCTGGCTAGGGGCTGGAGCGCGAATCTGGTTTCCAGGGGCCAGAGGTGGCGGTGGGGCCGGGACCGAGTGGCCGTGGAAGGGCGATGAGAGGGGTCTCTGTGGGACTGTCGGACTGTATGGCCGTCGACACCTGCTTGCTGTACATGCTCACTCTGCAAGGGGGCCCCACTGGGGATGCCAGACAGAAGGGCTGAGGCTCTCGACGTCCCTGCTCACAGCAGCACAGGGCTCGGCAGGGATCTCCAGATTCAAATCCTAACCCCAAATGAATCGATCGTGCCGTTGGTTTAATAAGAGGGGTGAGACCCTCTGGATTGGCATCTGTATGGAGGCCGGGCACTTGACCCCTACCTCACACCACAGGGAGAAGTTAATTCCAGCTGGAGTGAGAGTCTGCATGCCAACGCTGGCACAACAAAACTTCTAGAAGGAGGCGCGGAAGACATCTTCAGGAACTAGAGGTATGAAAAGATGAACCGACGAGCAAACGCCACGCAGCCCAAAGGACGGCGTGGGTGACAGGAAGTGAACTTATTGGAAGACACGCCCAGAAGAGGGGAGAGATATCACCTACCTGTATGTTCAAGAGCGGAAGGGCTGTAGAAGTGTCGCCAGTCCCTGCAGACATGTAAGATAAAGACAGATGTCTCGGGGAGACGTGGGCAGATGTTCTGAACAGGGGCTTCACAAAAGAGAAGATCCACAGAGCCAAGCTTACGGAAGGCGCCCGCCCATAGGTCTGAGGTTAAAAAGGCCGACAAACTCAAGTGTTGGCAAGGAGGGGGGACAACAGCCCTGAGCTGGTGCAGATGGTGGGGCCCATTCCCGGGACTGAAAACCAGTCTACCCACTTTGGAAAACTGTTTGGCCACATCTGCTAAAGTTGAACACAAGCACAGCCTACAATGCCACCACTAGGTACCTGTCCCCCCACCCCACGCCCCCGCAGGGGCATGTGCAGGGGCAGCACACAGTCCCGCCCACGAAGGCCCAGCTCCGGAAACAGCCCGGCGCCCATCCGCAGTGGAAGAGGTTAGGGGTTACTGTGCACCACTTAACACAAACTCTCTCCACCCCCACCATGAACAGCGGGGTGGGACCATGAGGGGCCCTGGGGGCTTCTGGGATGCGGGAGAAGTCTTCTTTCTTAGCGTAGGTGGTTCTTCTATGAATTTCCTTCTGTGACCGTTCACAGCGCTGCCTATGTAAAGGGTTTTAAAGTTTTGTTTTTAGAAGATAAAACCATAGGCTGGGACTTCTGGCCGCCTATCGTGAGAAGGCCACCAAGTCCTCTCTCCCGAGCAACTATAATCCACCCAAAATGATCAAAAAGAACCATTTCAACATCCTAGAAATTGACCAAAGGCCTCTGTTGGTGAAGAACTGCTGACCTTTGAGGAGAAAGGAGACTCTGTGGTGCCTGGCTGGAACGGCACCCCCTCCCCCACACCGTCTCCTGCTGAGCTGCTGAGAGCCCTCCGGGGCCTGGCAGCCGGGGATGTACAAGCTCATGGCCCGAGGCTGGCGTGACTCAGAGCAGAAGGCACAGGACTCACACTTGGCAGCCGGGGTGACATCAGGAAGAGCAGCGGTCTCGGTGGCAGGTGAATGGGGAACGCCAGCGGTTCCCACCAGGCTGAGGCTGTGATCCTGGTGGGGACTCTGATCCCCCTGCGCCAGCTGGAAACGTGACAGAGATGTGAAGTGTGACAGCCACAGCGATGCTTGACGGGCAGCAAGTGTGCACAGGGGGAGAGCAGAGAGGACCCCGGAGCCCCCAGGCCACCGCGGGCCCGAGGACACGCCCCGAGGAGACACGGAGGTCCGCAGGCCCTCGCACGTGCCCCCCGCGGAGAGCGGGAGCCAGGCGAGGTCGGCCAGCCCATGCTGCTGCTCGTCCTGACCAAGCCCTTCTGTGGCTTCCCTGAAAACCACAGCTGAAATCACACTCCACGGCGGAAGACCGTTAGTTACTCCAGAGATTCGTGCCATGAAGCAAGAAAAACAATAAAAGGCGCCCGGTGTGAGAAGGGGGAGGTGAACCCCTTCATCGGCCAACGACAGGATCCTGGGCGGAGAGAGGCCCCAGGCGGCCACCGAAGTCTCGGAATGCACATGTGACTGAACTTAGCGAGGTCAGGGGGCGAGAGACCAAGACACAAACACCATTTTATTCCTGTGTACGAGCAACGATTTGCAAATAAGATCTAAAAAATAATTCCATCCACAGTAATGTCACAAAAAAAGTGCCGAGAAAAAAGGAAGGTCTGAACACCTGTTCATGGGTCAGAAGACCTGACGTTCCCGGGTATCTGCGAGACCCCCCCAAACACCAGCAGGCGGACGCGGGGACAGGCCATAAGCCCGGGGGGCCTGGGTATCCGGGCACCTAGGCTGGTCCAGGGTACACTGCGCCATTGTATAGACGGCTGACCGCTGTGCCGTACGCCTGAAACTCATGGCATACTGAGAGTCACCTGTCATTAACATGGGTTTTAACTTAATAAGTAAAATAGTTTTTATTTCAGAAATTGGCCAACTTGACCCTAAACTTCACATGAAAATGTGAAGGGTTTAGAAGAACCAAAACTTCTTCAAGAAGAAACACCAATTTGGAGGCTTTTACATGAAATACTTTCAAAAGTCGCCACGAGCTATGGTTTTCCCGACAGTCTGGGGGCCGGCGTAGGAACCGACGCGCCCGCCAGCGGGACAGAACTGAGTTGAAGCAAAGCCTTCCCGTTTATTTTCCCCAGGAAGCTTAATGCAGAAAAGGTAGTCTTTGCAAAAAATGGAGCTGGGACAAGTGGGTGTCACAGGGAACTTAGACCCTCGCACGCCACACGCAAACACTGGCTTCACGTGGGCGGCAGACGGAAACGGAGGCTGAAAGGACAGAAATCCTAAAGGAAAACAGAGGAAAATCTTTGTCACCTTGGATGAGGCCAAGAATTCTTTGACCAAAAATGTGACTGGGAAAAGGAACGATGGCTGTTGGCCGTCATTATAAACAAAAACATCTGTGCTGCAAGAGGCACCTTTGAAAAAATGAAAGACAAGCCATAGACTCTGGGATAAGATATTTGCAAAATCATATTTCTGATAAAAGATGTGTATCCAGAACATATTATATAAAGAATCCTCACAATAACTTTGAATATGATTAAAACTCAATAATATTTTTTAAACCATTTAAAATGGGCAAAAGATTTGAATAGACATGTAACCAAAAAGAAAATATGAATGCCTAATGAACACATGAAAAAATGTTCAACTTCACTGGTCGGCAGGAAAACGCCAGTTAGGGCCGGGAGAAGTCCCACGGCGTGCACCCCCGTGGCCGCCTACCACGCGTGCTGCGGACCTGGAGGGGCTGGAACTGCCTGCATGGCTGTGGGCGGGGGGGCAGTGCCGCTGCTCCGGAGCCTTGTTGGGCAGTTAAAATTTTAAATATAAACTCCCTGCCCTCCAAGAACAGGGCCCAGGAGAAGAGGACAGGCCCATGCAGGATGGGCACACAGAGCTCACGGCTGCGCCATTCACACCACAACCCGAAAACCGCACACACCCAGATGCCCGAAACGGCTCCTCGGGTAAGTAAAACCCGATACAGTGAAAACTGGGGCACAATCCCCCCCGCAAAGTACAGGAGTGAGAGGCACACGGTACAGGATGGATGAACCTAAAACATGCCAAGTGAGAGGTACCACCTGGGAAAGACCGCACGCGGCAATGTCACAGGAAACCTCCAGACAGACCACCCGTCCGGCCCGCGCGGGGTGAAGGCTGACTGACCGCCACGGCCGGAGCCCACGGGACCCTCTGGGTCCTTAGCCACAGCAGCACAAACCCAGAAAGCCATGGAAAAGCTGGCCAGGCACATGCGTGATGTCACGGTGTGTAAACCCACCTGCACGGTGCTGTTAAAGAGAAACCACGGGGGGGCCAGCACGGGTGGGGCCTCCCAGCCGGCCAGCGCCTTGTTCTGACTGCAGTGGCCGCTTCACAGCAGCAAACCAGCCCCCAGGGCCAAGCCACAGACCACCCGGGGCGCCCAGCTGCTGGCTCCGGCCCGGCTGGGCCCCAGTAGACTGGCCTGCCGAGCAGTGGGCTGTAGACCCCACACCGCTGCCCAAGGAAGCACCTGGACAGCGTGGGGGTTGGAGGGAGGATGGGGCGGTCTCCCAGGTGGCCCGCAGACCGGTCTGAGGCGGAGCAGCCACTGGTCTTTGCTGCCTAGACTCCCCGGATCTGCAGCCAACAGAAGGCCACTGCCCACCCCGTGGCTCCCACAGGAACTGTAAGCCACACGGCATTACAGGGCCCTCAGTTTCCTGATCTGCGAAATGGGCACACGACCAACCCCGCGTTAGCAGTTAGAGCACTCTGGGGCTCTGCAGCTGTAGGTGGCCTCGGGAGACAGATCATAAGGGGCAGGGGCGGGGAGCCCCAGAGAGGAGCAAGGGGTCCCCTGAGCTGCCTGGAAAGGGGGCAGCAGAAGCAGTGACCCTGCCCTCCACCTTCCCGGGGATCCTCGGCACAGCGTGGCTCCAGGCTCTGTGCAGGGGCTCAGGCAGAGGGTGTCCCATCTGCACAGGCCACCCCCAGGAGCCCTCCTCCCAAGCCTGACAAAGAAACCGCATCAGGTCAGCATGCCTGGGGACACATGTGGCCCCATGTGCCTGCCGGGTGCTCAGGGGACACGTGTGCCCACACGTGGAGATGCACCCGGGGTGGGCGTGAGGGGTGCGTGTCTCCCTGGAGTGGCTGTGCGCAGGTATGCCCACGCGGACGCCATGTTTGTGGTGCATCTGAAAGGCGAGAGCAGGGCACATACGGCATGTGCGGTGCACACATGTGTGCCCGAGACGGCCTGTGTGCCCGCGTGTGTCCATGTGTGTGTGTGTGCCTGTGTGCACGCGCATCTGGGACATGGCCTGTTTCAGCTCTGACTTGTGTGCTACAGGCTGGGTGGCAACTCTGGACTTCCGGTGAGCAGTTTTCTGAAAAGCCATCTCTGGCGAATCATGTCCTTCAGATCTAGCAGGCTCTTGTCTGTGGGGACACCGTACCGAGGAGACCAGGACAAGCCTGACATCTGTCAGACAGCACAGCCTTGGAGGCCGAGCCTTGTCCGCCCTGCCCTCCTTCCCCGGCCGCTGAGAGCCCGGTCCTCCCAGTGGGGTCCCCTCCTCCCCGGGGCCCCCGCAGCTCCACACGCAGCCTTCATGCTGTAACCTCGGTCCACCCCATGAATGTGCAGAAATCAAACAAGCCGACAGCAGATTCCTTTTACGGAACTGAGGATTCTGAGACGGGAATGCGCCCTGCGTGGGGCCGCGGAGCTTACGGGCGCCCCCGCTGCCTGCTGCCTGGGCGGAGGGACCATGCCCCAAAGGGCGCACACACACATGCACACGCATCCAAGTGTGACACGCGCTCACATGCTCACAGCTGTGTGACACAGGACACGCATGCACACACCCAGGTGCAATACATGTGCACGCCCCGGTGTGGCACTGTACATGTGTTTGCAGTGCGCAGGTGTGGCAGCGCACATGTGTGCACATGCATCTGGGTGTGTGGCACATGCACACTCGCACATGTGTGTGGCGTATGTGCGTGCATGCACGCCTGGTACACATGGCTACACATGCTCACACACAAACTAAGATCTGAGCCGTGGGACTCGGGCCCGAGCTCCACCCTCACACCCCCAGCACCCCCACAACTGGAACCAAACCCACCCGGGGTTCACACCAATTTGTTTTTTGGGGAGGGGGTGTTCATCTCAGCCAGAAAGACATCTCGGAAATGTTAATGGCTGTCAAAGGGAAAACCACATTTCCTTCATACAATCCTATTCTCCACACGAATGCACCCCTCACTTCGTAATGGATATAAATGGGAGAACGGGTTTTGCTTTACAGACTATTTTTCTCTATGGGAACACAGCTCCGACGTTTTCAGCAATGTCAAAACAGATGTCACGTGCTTCTCTGTCTCTCCGTCACCCGCGTCATCTGCCCGGTCCGGGCTCCCCGTCTCTCCCAGGCACCCCTCGTTCCCACTCGTGCGTGGCCCTGAAACCCCCGCAGCCCCTCCAGCACAGGGCACTGGGAAAGCTCTGCTCCAGCCTCACTCCTCAGCTGCTCAGACTCCCAGAACCTTCCCGTGGGGAAGGGAACACCTGAGCGCCCGGCACCCTCACGCCCAGCCCCTGCGGCCCCTCCCGTGGACCTCTGGCCCCTGATGGCCGCCCCACTGGCCCCGCCGGTCCTCCGACAGGCCCGGCTTCCTGCGGCTGCAGGGCCTCTGCCTTTGCGGCTTCTCCCGGCACCCTCTCTCCCTGCCTGTCTGCACAGCAGGGTGCAGAGGGACCCAAGGACCGAGCCAGGGCCCCCGAAGAGGCCGGGGCTGAGGAACCCACGGGACCGACGGGGAGCCCTGGGGATCCTAGGAGCATCAGACCTCGTCTCGACAATTCAGACTCGCCGGCTGGCCACCTTCCCTGGAGAAGGGAGACCAGGCTGTGAGGGAAGGGACCGCCCTAAGCCCACACCAGGCACAAGGAGGAGAAGCAGCCTGAGCTGCTGCCCCGGGCTGGCAGGAGGCAGAGCGCCGAGCCTCATCTGCTGACAGTACAGCGAGGGCCCGTCGGTGAGCCCAAGGGCGCCCAGCTGTCCCTGGGGGACAGTCGCATGGGCCGCGGCCCCCCAAGGTGGCAGGCGGCACAGACTCCTTGCAGCCAGGGGCAGCCCGGGCCTCTGCTCCCAGTGTGGCCGTCAGGGCTCCCAGAAGGCTTATCGTCCCCACGCCCTTTGGGGGAAGTGGCCACTGGTGGGGTGAGGGGAGTGCTTCTGGGGGGTCTAAAGGGGGTGCACAGAGTGGGCCCTGGAGCCACTGTGCCTCACGCCCCCACGCTGTGGGCGGGACCCCTCCGTCAGGAGCGTGCATCTGAAAGGCCCCTCTGCTCTCTGGGGGGGCGGGGGCACAGCTCAGGGGACGGAGTGTGGGAGCCAGCCTGAACCTGGACGCTCTGCCAGCTCTGTCACTGGCTTGCTGCCACTCTCCCACCCGGGCCACAGTTTCCCCAGCTGTGAACTGGAGGGGGCGGCTCAGGGCCTCTAGTAAGGACAATACCTGGTGTCCCCTGCCCTCCTCTTCCTCCCCAGGGATGCCCAGACTGGCCTCTCCCTGCACCCAGCCTCGTTTGGGGGTGCCGAGGCTTACAGGTGAGGGGTGCAGCCTGGTGCCTGTGGCAGTCCAGCTGGCCCTGGCGGAGGGAGGGACCTGGAACAGAAACCACGGGTCCCATTGGGCCACACCCTCTGCCCCGCTGCCTCCCAGGCCCCGCCCACCCCACTCACTGCTCCCCCAAAGGCCCTGCAGCTTCCCCCCAGACCACCTGTGTGCTGCCCAGCCAGACTCCTCCTCTGGAAGGGGCCCCCCAAGAACGAGCTGGGGCTGCTCACCAGGGAGGAGAACTGAAGGGTGAGCCTCCCATAATCTGAGGAACTGAGGCCCATTGTGAGGTAGGAAGGGAGAGGACAGAGCTGAGTCAGACTTGTCCCCAGGCTCTGGGCAGAGCACACAGTAGGCCCGCCACGTGTCTGCTCAATAAACCGGGCAGGAGCTCTCCCATGGACAGAAGTCTCCATCCCTGTCCCCCACGGCCACCACGACAGATCCCTCTGACTCCTCCAACTCCCCAGAGCTTGGCAAAGCCATGTCTCAGCTGGCAGGTGACAGGCAGGCAGGCCCCAAGAGAGGAGCTGTGTCCACAGCAGCCACCCCCATCATGAGCCAAGGCCGGTGGACACCTGAGCTTCTGCTGGAAGCAACCAGAATCCGTACAAAACAGAAAGGGAAGCAGGGCCCTGGGGTTGGGGCGGGACGGGGGGGCGGCAAACAGACCCCCCGTGTCCGTGGCGATGCCACCTTCTGCTTCAGGTTCACACCCGGAAACTCGTGGCCCCATCATGCCCCGCTGGAGATGTAGCTCCTGCCTGTACTTAGGGGCACTTCTCACCCTGCCCCCACGACATGCACTATCCAGGCCCCCCTCCCTGCCCTGCCGCCGTGTGTGGCCACGGGTCTGCCTGCCTGCTTCCTGCTGAGCTACGGAACGTCAGGTCCTTGCACCTCTGCTCACGAATCGCCCGCTGCGACGGCACCCTCAGAGCAGAATCCTCTGCTGACAGGTGGGTCGGGGGGTCCCTGGCGCAGGAGCCTGAGGAGGCGGTCTCCTGAGCATTTAGAAAACCCACGGGAAAGCAGAGCTCATGTGTGCACTTCTGTGCGCATCTGGCACTCGCAGGTGTGGGACCAAGGCAGACGCCCCATCCTACCCCATTGGTCCAGGTCACGGTCACAGTTTTGGCCCCACTGATTTTTCTCCCTCAAAACAGGTGACACTAACAGCAGACATTTAGGGGCCACTCAAACCTCTAAGAATCTGGGGGCGCTGGGTCCAAGCCGCGGCACGAGGCACTCCTGGGAGCCTGGCCACCTGTTTCCTTGGGACGTGGGCCCTGAGGTGGGGCCCCTGCCGCCTGAAGCACTTGGAAGAATCCCGAGTTTTCCAGAGGGAGCCAGAGAAGCACAGGGCAAGGGACACCCTCCCCGCCCCACAAGCGCCCTGCACCCCCTGCCCACCTGCCCTCCAGGGTGGGAGGGGCAGTGCATGTGCTGGACTCTCCTGGAGTCAGGGCAGCCTGCTCAGGGCCAGCCCAGCCAGAGGCTGTACACCCCAACAGTGTACAGGCGGGGGTCTGCGCAGGCCTGCTGGGGGGGCGGGGCTGTGAGGCAGGTAAGGCTCCCGACCCTTCTGACCCAGGGACCCTCCATCTCCTGCCCACAAAATGAGGACCACAGTGCTGGGGTCCCGGCCCAGCTGCACTCCCTACACCCAGAGTGAAGGCGGGCATTCCCCTGCGCCGGTGGCCTCCTGGCGTGGCCCCTCTCCCCGGGTGTGTCTCCTCTTCTGATGGAGGGGGACACAAACCTGGAATGGGGGTTGTGCGTCTGTCCCCCAACACTGCTCAGCTGTAAGGTGCAAGGTGCAAGGTCTCGGGGCAGAGAGACCAGGGGCTGCTGGCAGGAAGGATGAGGGTACAGGGGGCTTCCAAGCCCGCTTTGCTGGTTTCCTCCGGGGCTGGGCACAGGATGGGGGCGCGGAGAGAGACAGAGTGGGGAGGATGCCCGTCCCAGCCCCCCCAGCTCTGCATTCTTTGAAAGGGCCTGTCCCTAGGGCCTCTGGGACCTTAGACCCTGCACGAGCACACCGGAGCCTTTGCCGGGGGGCTGCAAACTGGCTGGAGGCCGGAGCCTGCCCGAGAAGGCTGCGGGGGCCACCTCTACACTAACCCTTCACCACGCAGTTGCGTCCGTAGAGGGCACGTTTCCATTACACCTGCACCTCACAGATGTGCAAACTGAGGCTCTGACAGGTCACCTGCCCCAAGGTCACACCGCTGATGCCTGTAAGCCTAATTTTGATGAGGTCGTGAGTCTGTGTTGAAGGGGGAACACCTTAAGCAGCAAGCAGGTCACCTGTGGCATTTTAAAGCTAGAAGAGACCCCCCCATCTTGAGAGACAGGTGGGGGCAAGGCGCCCCAGCACACCTCCCCCCACTGAAAGGCGCTGACAACGGGTCCGAGGTGGGGTGCAGGACAGAGCAAAGGCCCCACCCCACCAGGGGTTTGACTGCCCAGGGCGGGGTGCAGCCCCACCCCGGTGTGTGGCAGGACCGTCCCCAGTGCGGAGCGAGGCGGCACAAAGCAACATTGTGGGGGCGGGGGGGAGGCAGGCAGTCAGGGTGGTGATGCGGGCACGGATGCGGGTCAGGGACCACGGCCGAGGACGGGCAGGCTGTGGGGGTGGAGCGCAGGGAGCAGCAGGTCTGGGGCGCGGGGCCGGCGCTGATGGCCCGGGTGGGGTGGGGGTGGGGGGCGAAGGAAGAGGCAGATCCTAGCGAGGGAACAGTTGTGCGAGGTGCCAAAGCGGCTGGGGAGGCGTGGGGACCCGGCCCCAGACCTCCGCTCTGCCGGGCTGAGCCTAGCGCCCACTCCGCCGTCTCCAAGTTCCTCAAACTTTGCCCGCTGCGCTCGGAGGGCGCGCGGGGCCCGGGGCGCACCAAGGCCGGGGCGCACGGAGGGAACCGGGGCGCGCGGGGGCGCGAGGTGGGGGCCGGCCGCGCCGCCCCGGGGCTGGCGGGAGTCCCGCGTCCCCGGCTCTGCTGGCTCGGACGCGGGCTCCGCGGGCTCAGCCGGCTCCACGCTTACCTGACCGCCGCCGTCCTGGTGCTGCGCCCGCCGCCGCCGTCCTTCAAGCTCTAACTTCGCTCCGGGGATTGAAATTCCTCCCCAGCTTCGCGCATCGATCCGCGCGCGGCCCCGCCCCTCGCCTCCCGGGCAGGGGGGGCCTTGTTCTCGCGCGGCCTCCCTCTCCGCTCCCTCCCCCTCGCTCCTCCCTCCCACCCCGTTCCTCCCGCTCGAGTCCGGCTCCGAGGCTCGCCCTCCCCCTCGTCCCCTCCCTCCCGAACCCCCTCCGCGCGCCGGGCCTCCTCGCCGCCTCGCTCCTTCCCTCCCGGCCCCGGAGCCGAGGGGGCGGGGGCAGGGCTGGGGACAGAGAGGTACTAGAAAGAGCTGGAGGGCTTCCTCGGGGTCGCACCCTGCCTTCCACCCCCGGCAGCGGCGGGCGGGGCGGTACTCACGGTGGGGGAGTGCGCAACAGCAGCGGCCTGGGTGGGCCGCCCGTGCCCCCCTCCACATTAAGCAAAGCCACGTCGTTCTCAGGGTCCGGTCGGCCAGGCCCACATGCGAGAAGGCTGCGACCGCGGCGCCAGGACGCAGTGCGTGGGGGGACTGGTAGGGCCGCCCCCCAACCCCGGCCCCCTTGCTTCCCTCACTCACCCCAACCTCTGGGGTGCCTCGGGGAGACTCTCACACACTCCACCCGCTTAGTTTGACCCTCGCAACCCGCACGTTACGGGAGAGTAAACTGAGTCAAAAGAGACCCCGAGGCTTGCCCCACGCCACCCTGCTCGCCCGACGCCGAGCCGGAGAAGCGGCCTCGACCCCCAGGACTGAGCCTCCTCCCCTCCCGTCTCCTGGCCCCGGCAGTGCCCTCAGCCAGCCCGGGTGGGCGGCTGGGCCCGCGCCTCAGGCCCGCTCTGTCCCCACGCAGCGCGGCCGTCCCCGAGGTGCGCGCGCCCCCTCCCCGCTTCCTGTCCCCGCCCGCCTCTGATTCCCGGCCTCAGTACCCCCGGCACGCTCTCCGCTCCCGCCAGCAGCTGGGCAATTCACCGAGCATACAAAAGAGTTGACTCAATTCAAAGGCAGCAAATCAAGATAAATCCTATAGTGTGTGGGGACGAGGAGGATGTGAATGAGCAGCCACCGCACAAGCCGGTCCTATAGGCGCTGGGCGCGGAGGGTCGGCCAGGCAGGGGGAGTGGGCACCGAGCGGCACTCCCGCCCCCCACCCCCGCCTGAGGGTGCTGCAGAGCCACAGTGGGGCGCTGGGACAGAAGCTAGTGAGCCCCGCGGTTACACCCAGGCTCTGGGGGCACACATCACCGCTCGGGGTTCAGGGTGAGGCACCCGGAGGAAGGCACTTGGGCCATAGGCGGAATCGAAGCTGCAGCGCGCTCGTTGGACTGCCCCCTGTCCCAGCAGGAGCAGGCCCTTGCCTGTCACCAGACAGATACTGCAAGCCTCCCCAGTGCCAGGCCTGGGCACAGGGGACAGACGGAGCCAGTAGAGGGCTGATCTCTCCTCCCTGTTGTCTAAGACCGCCCCCCCAGCTGCAGCTCCCAATGGAGATAAACTGGTGTGTCCCCCCCCCACACACACACACAGGGGTCCCTGGTCACTCTCCAGAGGTCCCAGGAAGCAGCCGCCCAGCCTCTAGCCTCACCAGCCCTGTGCAGGGGTGAACGGAAGGGAACTCCGGCCCCAGGGCACCCTTCCTGAGGAAAGCCTAGCCAGAGGCCCGACTCCCGTCTGCAGCCGGCTCCTTGACCCGCTGCCCGAGCCGCTCCGGCTCAGGAGGGTTCAGACTGGGGTTTGATGGGCCTCTCGGGGTCCCAGGGACTGTGCTCGGTGCCTGCCCAGAGTTGCATGACGACCTTTCCGTGACTCCGCCGTTGCACGAGCGCTGAGCCCAATTCTGCCTGTACACGCCGCCCCAGGCCCTTGACCGGCCCTGCCTCACTTGTCTGTGGACGCTCAAGGTCAGAGGTCTTGGCGGAGCTCAGAGGTCACCGGAGGGGCCGCACAGGTCCCTGCGGGAGGTTCCCCCTAAGCCCTGCACACACACTCAGAGCACCAGGGAGCCGGCTCAGAGAGCCAAGCCCAGAGTTAGGGACACAGGGGACTGGAGGCAGGACGGCGCGGCGGGGTCCTCGGCGCTGTCCGCCCCCCCAGCCCCCTCCCGGAGCGGAGGCTGCGCGACCTCCTCCCCTGAGTCTCAGCTGGGTCGCCCCTCCCCCGTGGACTCGCAGACTGGCGGCCTGCGTGTAAGTCATTAATTCTGTCACGGAGACATTGGCTCTGCCGCCGGGAGGACATCTGTCAGGGACCCCACACTGCGCTTCACCGCCCCTACCCCACCCCAGACCCAGAGCTGGGGAGAGGATGGACGCCTCCCTCACCAAGACTCTGAGGCTGCGGAGCGCGGCCCCAGAGCGCAGGAGGCCGCTGGGGTCCCAGAGTCTCCGGAGGGGGCGGGGCCGGGCCAGCCCTGAGGTTAAGACCCCCCAGCTGCTCGGGGCTGGGCTCAGCAGACCTGGAGAAGGGATTAAATATCCTGTACCCCCCGCCCCCAAATCCTCTAATCTGCTCAGGTTTGGGGTGGGGTGGCGGAGGAAGCCGAGCCCTCTGGGGCCTTCGGGGTGCAAGAAGGGGTCGCTGGAAGGGGGGCCAGCGGGAGGTTGCCTGCTCTGTGCATGTGCAGCTGAAGCTACACCCCGAACCCTCTCAGGAGCTTCGCAGGCCCCTCTGCTCTCCACACCCCCAGACTGCCGGGGCACCACCACACTCCCCACTGCCCCTCAGAGGACGTGGCCACGGGGGAGGGGGCCGAATGTGCTGCCCCGGGGGGCGCGTTGGGAGGAAGAGCGGCAGACGCGAGGACACTCCCGCTCAGCCCCCGGCAGTCTGGCCCCAGGGACCCGGCCCCGGCCGGGAGGAGGGCTCGCGGGGACGCCGCTGGAATCGCGCCTCCCGGGCCCGGCCCCTGACTGATGGGGCGACCACAGGCCACACCATGCAGTTTGCGAAGAGAAAAAGTTGGGGGAGGGCGACACCCCGAGACCGGAGAGGAAGCAGTGGGAGGAGGGCCGGATGGGGATCTAGGTAGCTGGGGAGGAGTCAGCGCTTGGCCTGGGGTCCCACCCCCAGCGGCAGCCAAGCCCGGCTTCGCGGCTCCCCGGGCCGGTCAGGTTCGGGTCGCTGGTGCCCCTGAATACCCGCGAGCCCGGCAGCGGCGGAGCGACCGCACTGGGGATGGGGTTTCTTGCTAACACCCCCTCCGAGGAGTCCAGCGGCGCGGGAGGTGCCAAGGCTGGGCACCCACAGTCCACTCCCTCCGCGCCCTCAACTATGAGATGCGATTTCAGATTGGGGGGGGGGAGTCTCCGGATCAGCTT
Source organism: Furipterus horrens (assembly GCF_987537825.1). Classification (NCBI taxonomy): domain Eukaryota; kingdom Metazoa; phylum Chordata; class Mammalia; order Chiroptera; family Furipteridae; genus Furipterus; species Furipterus horrens. Next base: position 102,208,727 of record NW_028327180.1, read on the forward strand.
AGGGCGCCGCGATGCCCACCGTGCGCTCACTGGCAAAACCAGCCCCTCCCCCGCTCCCTCCCCAGCCCGCCTTCCGCTCTCACAGCGCTCAGGAAAGTTTCGGGGTCCCCGCGGCGCCTCCAAGTCCGAGAGGCCCGGAGTCCCCGCCCTTTGAGCCTCGGCGTAGGGAAGGGAAGTTTGTCTGTCCGGGGCTCGGCGACCGCTAACTTCGGGGGCACCTGCGTCGGAACCCGGGGGTAGGGGAGGATTCCGGAAACCGCGGACCCAACAAGCCGCAACCAAAGCCCCACGGACGGGAGAGACTCGGCCCTGGCGCGCGGGCTGGGGTGGCCGGGTCTCGGAGAACCGCGGGGGACCCGTGCCCGCCCCCGCAGCTGCCACTGCCGGGCGAAGCATCCTCCCCGCCTCCTCCACGGGCGGGGACACACTGGCCCCGCAGCTGCGGCAGCGGGGACCCCTGTCCCCGCAGATCCTCCCCCTCAAGCCCCTTCCTACCTGGGCCAGGGTGCGGGCCCGGGGCTGGAGGCACGGTCACCGCGAGCGGAGCGTGCGTGCTCTGGTCCCCGGAGCGCGGCGGCTTCCCCTCCTTCCTCCTCCTCTTCCTCCTCCGGGCTCGCAGGCTCCAGACAGATCTCCTCCCCCTCGCGCCCTGCCCTCCCCTCCCGGAGCCCGCCGGGCTGGGCTCGGCCTGCGCCGGGAACGGAGCGGAGCGGCGGGAGCCCGGCTGCGGCGCTCACTGCGTCAAGCGCCGGGCGAGCACGGGGCGGCGGCGGGGACCGCGCGCTCCGAGTCCGGGGCCGCCCGGGCAGGCGGGGCAGCGGCGGCTCCGGCTCCGGCGCGGGCGCGGCGGCGCCGAGGTTGTAGCACATTCTTTCTGAGCCCGAGCGAAGGTGTCGTGGAGAAGCGGAGCGGGGAGGGCCGGAGGGGCGGGGGCGGCCGGAGGCGCGGGCGGCCGTGTGGCTCCCGCACGTCGGTGGGCTGGGGCGCGTCCGGAGGGGTGACGCGGGAAGGGAAGTCGGGGCGTGCGGTGGGGGCGGCGTGGGGAGCCCAGAGGCAGCCTCGCCCTCTCCCCCTGGCCCGCCTCGAGCGCCCCCTGCCCCGCCCCCGCCCACCATTTGGAGCAGAGGCCCCCCGGAGGTCTGGGCGTCTGGACCCTTGGTGGTGATGAGAGGTGGCCAGCGGGGGTGGGGATGTGCACGCGCGCGTGGACAGTGTCGTGTCCATCCACACACGCCCGGGGAGCCGCGTGAAAGTTGACCCTAAGTCAGACCCTGTGTGAGCGCGCGCGTCCGCGAGTGCAAATGCCCATTCCGCAGGGGCGCGCACAGGCGGGGGGGGGGGGCGACGAGGGGCGGTCGGGCCCGCAGGGACTTGCCCTTCCCGAGGTCGCTGACTGTTGCCACTGCCCTCCTAATGCTCGCCCGCATCCCCCGTTCCACTGGAGGGAGGGAGGGAGGGAGGGGGCGTGGGACCTGCCAGGCCCCTGCCGACTCCCGGGAGGTTCGTTCAGCGGATTTCCCTCCCACTGACCCTCGTTCCCCTTCATTCGCCTCCCGAATCCCTGGGCGTCCGAAATTGCTCCGTCGGCCTCTAAACTAGGTTCTAAACCCGCAGCCCCGTTGTCGCCCGAGCCCTCCCCGAGCGGCCACACCCCCTCCCGGCGCGTCTCCCTCTGCCCACGGCCCTGCCCAGCCTGCGGCTGGCGCGTGGGGTGAAAATTTCAAATCAGGCTCAAGTGCGCCCCCGCGCGGCACGACCTGCGCGCCGCTGCCCGGGCTGCCGGCTTCGGAGCTGGGAACCCCGACCCCAGCGGGAGCCGGCGCGACCCTCCGGACAGCGCCCCTTGAGCCACGTTCCTGCTTGGCTGTCTGGTCCCTGAGGGCAGAGCATGCTTTCCGAGTAAGTGAGGACCCGCCAAGTGTCCGCACTCTGCAGTTTGCCTGCGTGGGAGGGAGTGGCCCAGGCAGACCAGCCAGTGCCCCGAGGCTGCACAAGGCAAGGGGGGTGCCGCATGGGGCTGGGATTCATGTAGAAAAGAACCCTCCCCACCCCCATCCTGAGAAATGGTGCCCAGAGAAAAACAGTGACAAGCTCTTCCTGTGCCCAGAACTTAATCACCAACACTTGCAAAACCCAGAAGCCGTGGAAGAAACAATACATCCAACTGACACCCCCAGCAGAGAGCCAGCGTCCCCCTATGTAAACAACACTCACAAATCCATAGGAAAAGTACCCAGGAAGGAAAAAACACGGGCAGAGGTCATGAACGGAAAAGGAACTTTAAAAGGACCCATGGGCACAAGACAAAGTGCACAGTTACCTCTCCGAGGGCCCGGGGTCAGCAGGCGCTGATGGCTCTGCCCCTGCAGTTGTGTGGGAGGCAGGCGCTCTTGCAACCTCGGAAACAATGTCCCAGTTCCAGATACATGTATCCTTTGGCCCAGCGTCGCCTTCCAGGAATCTGTCCTCCAGACACTGCTCCCAAATGGGAAAATGATCGATCGCTGTGCGTGAGGCTTCTCACCGGGGCTCTCTCGGGAGTAGCGGCGGCTGGAACACCCTGGTGCCCGGGGATAGCGGGTGCTCAGCCGCATCGGACCATGGCGCGCCCAGAGCCGGACGGGCGGGCGTGTGAGCCCGTCCCTCCCACCACACCCAGCCCTCGGCAACCACTCTCTGTCTCTAGATCGGACTATTGCAGAGATTTCTCATCAGTAGGATCCCACTGTGTGGCAGGCTTGGGCCCGTGTCTGAGAATGTTCTTCAGGGGAGAGGGAGGCAGAACAAGACGCTGTGCACCACAGGGCATGACACAGTGTCTTATGTGCTTGTGGTGCCTACAGGCGGGCCAGAAATGAGGTGCCTCCCTGGGGAAACGAGGGCCGGGGACACGAGAGATGGGAGGAAGGGCTTTACTTTAAAGCATTTGTAAATGTGTTACTAATTGACAGACAGTGACTTTCCCAGGCTTGAGGGCACAGTTACATGACTTGGGACAAACATGCGGGGTGATCAGCACCCCAGTCGGAATACTGGATGTTTCCATCGCCCCCAGAGAGGAGGTGATTTTTCCCGGCGCCCCGCATCTGCCGCGTGAACTTTCGTACGTTTCCTCTTGCAATAAATTTGAAGATGAAATACAAAACTTAGAATGAAAACTTGTTTCCTATCTGTCATCTCATCTGGCCTTTCCAGCCCCATTTGACAGGTGGTAAGACTGAGCTTCAAGGATGGCCGAGCCTTGACTAAGGGAACCCCTGAGGGCAGGGCAGGACGTGAACCCGGGGCTTTACAAACAGCTTTATTGAGGTGTAATAAGTGCCATGTAATTCACCCACTGAAAGCGGCAGCCCATGGGCGTTAGCACAGTCACAGAACTGGGCAACCACCGCACAGGCTAATTTTAGAACATTTTTCATTCCGAAAGGAAACACTGTCCCCATTAGCAGCCCCTCCCGTCCCTCCCACCACACCCAGCCCTCGGCAACCCCTCTCTGTCTCTCCAGATCAGACTAATGCAGAGATTTCTCATCAATAGGGTCCCACACTGTGTGGCCTCTGTGACAGGCATGTTTTTGAGAGTCATTTATGTTGTAGGGTGGATCGCTGGTCATTCCTTTTATTGCCTAGTACTAGTAATGCATGGGCCACGTATTATTATCTGCTCATCAGCCGGCGTCCATTTAGGGGATATTACTCATAAGCTGCTAGCAACACCCATGGACAAGTCTCTGTGGGAACTTACATGTTCGTATCCCTTGGATATACACATATAGCTCACAGGAATTGTCGGGTCACATGCTAACCTGTAACCAACATTTTGAAGAACTTCCAGAGTGTTTGCCGACTTGGGATGGAAACGCTGACGTTCCCGCCATTGGTGTCTGAGAGCCTCTCTGCATCCTCAGCGACACTTGCTACGATCTTCTTGATGACACCCGTTCTGGTGGGTAGGAAGGGTGTCTTCCCGTGGTTTTGATCTGCATTTCCCCGGTGGCTAAGATTTCCACAGCTTCCTGCTCCTTTGTAGGTCTTCTCTGGAGAAACATCCATTCAGATCCTTTGCCCATAGTTAGATTGGGTTATGTATCTCTTTATCATTGAGTTATGAGTTCTTCATATCGTCTAGACACAAGCCCCTATTTAGACACTTAATTTGCAAATATGTTCTCCCTTCCCAGGGACTGTTTTTTCACTTTCTTGTGGGAATTGTTCAGGGCCCTTTATTGTGACGAAGCCCAGTTCTTCCCGTTGTTCCTTGTAGTGTGGGTGTCAGAACGAAGGTGTCTTGCCTCAGGTGGAGCCTGACTTCTGTGCTTTCCTCTAAGAGGTTTGTAGCTCCGGCTCTGACGATGAGGCCTTCGGGCTGCTGAGCTGGTTCTGAGCAGCGGGAGGTAAGGCTCCGACTTCGTTCCTCTGCACGCGGACGTCAGTATTCTCAGCTCTGTTGGTTGAAAAGACTGTTCTTGGTGCATTGAATGGTCTTGCCGCCTCGTTGGACATAAAGTGACGATAAATAAGTTTGTTTCTGCACTGAGGTCTGCCCCGTGGAAGTTCCCATCTGTCCTTCTGCCAGCACCTCTGCCTTGATCCCTGTGGGAAGTTTCAACGGCGGACACATGAGTCCTCTGACTTTGTTCTGCCTCTTCAGGACCGCTTCCTGCGGGCCCTTGCTCTTGAACCCAGTGCGAACCCGGCGGGGCCCCCAGCCGCCCTGAGCCGCGGCGGCTGAGCAGTGAGCCCCGCTGTGCGTACTGCCTACTGTGTGTAACCGCTCGGGTTGCGATCATAACTCACCCATGCCACAGGGGCTGAGACCGAGCCCAGCCTCGCCGGCTCCATTTTTCTGAATCGTCCCCGTTTACCCCTCAGACTGCGGGGGTGCCCAGAATGAGAGCAGCGTGGCCCCCGGGAGTGTCTGCGCGCTGGCCCCGGGCACTCTGGAGACATAAGACGCCCGGAGCCGGCTGGGCCTGAGGCAGGACCAGGGGAGCACAGGGAAGGGAGGGCGCAGCTGCGTGCCTGGGTACCAGCTGCCCGGGGCCGTTGCCGGATCTTCTCTGGCCGCCCTCGTGCCCGCTCTGACCGAGCGAGCCTTCCGAAACCCCACACCCTCACACCCGCATAGCTCTCAGGAAAAGCCCAGACCCTGGGCGGCCCCTGTCCCTCCCCGAGCCTCACCCTGCCACTACCCCTGTGGATACAGGCCCTGCCAGTGTGAGCCCCTCTCACCTGCCTCTGCCCGCCGCGCCTGCCGTGCCGTGGCGGGCTTGCCTAACCCCCGGCCCTTCAGGCTCAGTTCGGCGTCCTGGGCCGTTCAGGCACTTGTGCGCCCCATCACCCGACTGTAGTCTCAGGGCCCCTGCTCTTTTAACTCACTGGCTGAGAAGGGGGCTGGGCGCCCAGGGAAGAGGGGGCTTTCAGAGAGAAGGGGCCAAAACCCACGCCCCTCCCCCCTCCTCCCATTAGCATCCCTGCCAATGGCACTGTCCCAGCTCCCGCTTCTGCATCAGCGGCTCCCAGGCTGCCCCTCCCCCGAGACAGGGGCAGGCCTCTCCCGTGGAGCCCCAAACCCAGTCCTGATGGACAGGCAGGCTCCTGTGGCCCAGGCAGGCGCTCTGCTGCAGGAGCCGTTTGCAGGGTTTCTCCGGGAGGGAGGCCAGCGCCTGCCTTCTCCCTGGCGGCGCTCCCTCCGTCTGACCAGATCCGGGGTCAGAGGCCCATGAACAGGATGCGCGGTGACCTTCCTTAGAGCCTCCCTGGCCCAAGCTGGCTGCTGGCGCTCAGGGCGCACGCACGGGGCACATGCTCAGGGTGCACATATGGGGCACACACGTGGGGCGCACGCACAGGCGGGCAGTGTTCCAGGCCTCCAGGGCAGGTCCTGCTCTGCAGCTGGACTCCCAGCTGCAGCCTTGTTCCCCCGCCCCCCCAGGAGCCAGTCCTGGAGGAATCCCTTCCTGCTACTGCGCTGCTTGGGGTCGGTCCCACAGCTCAGCCTGCAGTGCCAGGCCCCAATGAAAGCATCACTTAGTGTGGGAGGCAGGACGGCTCTGAGGGTCCATGCTGGGGACCCAAAGATCATCTTCTGCCCTGCTTCCTTCCAGGACTGTGTGCATCCTGCTTACTTTTGGTAAAAATAACCCCCTTTGTGATGCTAGCCTTTTCTATTTCTCCCATTCAAGCCTCCTTGCCCAGTGGGGCACCAGGGCATGCTTGATTTCCTCCAGTTACAGGGAGCTCACTACTACACAACCCTGGCAGCAGCTGGTTTTATGCACCTACCAGGTCCCACTAGGCTCTGTTGTGGGAAGGGCTGAGCACCCCCTCCTGCCCCAGACAGGGTGGCCCCTTGGGACAGCCCCTCCTTGCCCTCTAAGGCAGCCTGTGATGGATCCACCTCTAAGGCCTCCTGGGGGTGTCCCAGCCCTACTCGCCCCCTCCCAAATGGGCCCCGCACTCCCAACCTCATCTCCTCCCCTGAATCTCTGCAAAGCCCCCACCCCATCATGCATCTCCCAGGTCGCTCCTGCAGGGCAGGGGCCCAGCCCCATGACAGAACATCAAGTGAGCAGCAGGTGAGATGCCCACCCAGTGCGGCCGCAGGTGAGACGCCCACCCAGTGTGGCCGCAGGTGAGACGCCCACCCAGAGCGGCCACAGGTGAGACGCCCACCCAGTGTGGCCGCAGGTGAGACGCCCACCCAGTGTGGCCGCAGGTGAGATGCCCACCCAGTGTGGCCGCAGGTGAGACGCCCACCCAGTGTGGCTGCAGGATGGAAATAGCCTCGAGGCACCTGTGCCTTGACTAGGAGGCCTGTGCTTTGCGTGCCATCATCGCCCGGCCAGCAGGCCGCTCATACCCAAAGCCGGAGGGGACTCCAGGTCCCGGCTGAGGGCGGCCAGCTCTCGGGGCCACGCAGCCAGTTTTGGCCCTCAGCTCCCGGCTCCCATGAGCCAGTGCCCACCCAGGACCTGTCTGACCAACGGACCCTGTGCCCCTTCTTCTGGGGGGTCTGGAAGGACACAGTCACCCCTCACAGAGGCCACAGGCAGCATGGGACTTGGCACACACACACACACGTCAGCCACCCAGGGTATCAATGGCAAGGCACTGCCGCACCCCCATTTCGCAGACGGGAATATGAAGCCCAGGGACAGGAAGGGACTCGGCCAGCGTCCTGGCACATGAGAGGCCGTGCTGGGCTCAGGACTGTGGGACTGAAGAGCCTGAGGGAGCCCCCGCCAGACCAGGCTGGGTCCTGGGTGTCTGCAAATGCAAGGGGGGCTGTGGCCCCAGCCAGACACATCCCGGGCACAGGCGTGCTGCAGTGTTGGGGGTCTGTGGGCCCCGGGGCCTTCCATGGGCAAAGGACCAAGTGCGGGGCACGGAGAAGACACACTGGCTCCCAGAGGCAGGCCACGCCCAGTAGAGGGGGTGCAGGATGGGCTTCCAGGTGGCCTCAGCCCTGGGCTGGGTCCTGGGGTTCTCAGCGTCTTCCTGCCTGTGCACATCCAGAGAGGGGGTACGAGGGGCCCTTTGTGCTTTTTCTACACAAGACTCTTCCCCTGTCCCCTCAGGCCGGTGGCAGCTGCTCACTGGCTTTTCCTTGACTGGCCAGCACCCCAGGGACCATGCTGATCCAGAAACGGCTGTGGCCTCAGAGGGAGCCGGGAGGGGACGCAGGCTGAGCTACGTGAAGGGCCCTTCCTTCCTCCCAGAGCAGCTGGGACGGCGGCTCGTCTGACGAGCTGGGGCCCGGCAGCCGATCGCACACGTGGAGCCAGTAATTAATAAAAATGGGTAATGATAGCCCATCTGTCCCAGCCCGCGCAGCGCGGAGGGGCCGACCGGCGCTCATTAGGCATTCCTCCGCCGTGTGCCCGCAGATGTTGGCGGCGGCGGCGTGGGTCCCGTGGGAAGGTGGGGTTGAACACAGGCAGGCGAACAGCACAGGGCGTACAGCGCTCAGGCTGCGTCAGCCTGAGCAAGACCCCCGGGCCAGGGACCTCTGTCCGGCCTCCAGCTGGGAGCGTGGCACCAAGCGCAGACGGCAGTGAGGCGGGCCTGGCTCCTCTGTTCCCTGCGTGACCTCAGGCACACGCTCGACCTCTGAGCCCGCACGTCCACACTGTGGCAAGGTCGGAGCATGGCCCAGGACGGTGGTCAGCGCGCACGCATTGGCTCAGGGACCAGGGGTCTTCCCTCCACCCCGAGCAGGACTGGGCCTCACACAGGGGCCGCTGTTTGCCGAGCCCGGAGTGTGAGTTGGGCAAAGCGTCCAGCACAGTGTGGTGCCCAGCTGGACAGCGGGGTACAGGGCCACCCTGTGACCCTGAGGGGTCCCCCCGTGGGAGACAGGGCTGGGCACCTGGAAGGGGCGGGTGTCAGACAAGCAACGGGAGGTGCAGGGAGGTCGGGCCTCGGTGTGAGGACAGGCAGCCTGCCGCGGTCTGAAGCCAGCAGACAGCTCGCTCTTGGCAGTTTGCAGACCTGGGCGGGGACCAGGGACGAGCAGGGCTTGGCCTCCAGGATCTCAAAGCTTTGGGCTCTGCAGTTGTGTCCCGGCTCCCAGGCTGCATCCCCTCTGGACAAAGGCCAAGTGCCTTCAGAGTGGGGTTCTCCCAGGCCGGGCGAGGGGGCGGCCTGCATGGGAAGGGACACTGAGGTATGGAGCTGAGGACCTGACCAAGCTCTTGCCGTGGGGCCTGACTTCCTCCCTGCAGGCCGACCCCAGAGAGTGGGAGTCCCGCCCACCCTGGTCCCGCGGGCCAAGGGTCTTCTGGCCCCTCCGCGCCCCTCCGCACCAGCTGCCCGGACACCAGTACTCCCTCTATTGCACCTGCAGCCCCCGCTCCCCTCCCGGCCATGCCCTCAGCCCACCTGCCTCTCCTGACCAAGGGCCGGCCAGCTGAGCATTCCCAGGCCAGGGACACAGGGACACAAGACCCCAGGCCTCTCCAGTTACCATCCCAGGAAACCCGACCTCTGGCCTGGCACACCCACAAGGAGCCCACGCCTCCAGCTTTGTCCCCAGCAATGGAGCTCTCCAAGATTGGAGGGGAAACAGAGGCCCCAGTCGCGGGTTCAGAGCCAAGACACCAGCCTAGCTAGCCCTTCTGGGGTCCAGGCCCGGGGTCCGTCCCACCCAGGTGGGGGTCTCCCTGGACCAGGGGCCCCTTGGGCAGCTGGGTGGTCACTGTGGATGGAGGTAAAGCTGCCTGCAGGTCAGGGTCAAGAGAGAGAAGACAGCTCTGGAGGTGCCCAAGGGCAAGGGGGTGGAGAGGAGGTGCATGATTACCACTGTGAATATTCATGAGAGGTATGAATATTCATAGTGCTCTCCTAGCGCTGATGTGGGAGAAGCTGGGCTCCTCCACCAATCTCAGGCCAGAACCGAGGACAGTGGCCCTGGCTTTGGAGCCCACCCACCCGAACACCCAGCAGCGTCCTCACTCCAAAAACCACCCCAGAGAAGTGTCCAGAGTGCAGCCAGCCGGAGGTGGGAGGACTTGCAGCCTCTCCCTGCCAGGGCCGGTGCGGCTTCCTGGGAGCAGCTGGCTGGAGCTGGGGGCCTTGACACTGGCCGGGCTCCACCGGGGGGCGGGCCCGCAGCCCCAGAGGAGCTGGGGAGAAGCTGCAGCCGCTAGAAACAGGACTCCCTGGGGGCTGACAGGGAAGTGGTAACACCTGGCCAAGAGTGGAGGGAGCCCAGAGAAGAAAGGCCAGGAAGGCTCAGAGAGGGCCAGTCACTTGGCCAAGGTCACACAGCAAAGCGACAGGGCCACTCAGGGCTGTGTTCTTTTGAGCGTGTGAGTGCGGTGGGGGCTCTGAGGGGCAGGAAGGTGACAGGTGAGGCAGGTCCTGCCTGCGGACACACAGCAGGCCCCTCAATCAGTGTTTGTTGAATGACTGAATGAGCCACAACCCTAAGTTTAAGGACGGGAGGAAGGAGCCTCAGAGATGAAGGGTGTTGCTGGGAGTGGTGGTGAGCGGCCCCTGTGTGACTGGGAACCGTGAGCAGGTGAGACAGGGACCTAGTGCCATGAGGAGCCTGCAGGGCCGCCCTGGCGCCTCCCTGACCTCAGCTGCTTCTGTGACAGATGGGCTTCAACCCTCCCCTGGAGGGGGACACAGGACCTCTCAGGAGGGCAGAGGGCAGAGGGCGCCCAGCATCCCCCACCCCGACAATCCGTGCAGGGGAGAGGAGGGTGGGGACACCATGGTGACCAGGCATCAGATGAGGAGGCTGACAATCAGTGGGGAAGCAAAATAATCATAAACGATGGTTTTTATTTAAAAATATCACTTCAAAAACGTATGCTCATTTCAAGCCCCCAAAGAGCCCAAAATGTAATAAGGGGGGAAGAGCAGGGACGGGAGATGGAAAATTTAAACCATGAAAATAGCCTGAGAAGATCTGCCAATACCTGCCTGGGTCCACAGTGCGGGGGAGGGGATGGGGATGGGAGGGGGAGGCGTCCCTGTTGTGTGAAGTGACGAACATTTTCTACACACAGAACGAAGAGCAAGGGCATCTGTCACGAAGCGAGCGTGATGCATGTTCCTGTGAGGACAAGGACGAGGCCCCAGAGGCAGATTTTCTCATCGAGAGAGAGGAGGGGAACCGGCCCAGAGAGGGGGAGGCCCAGCCCAAAGTCACACAGCACCCAGTGTCCCCCCAGGCACAGGGGCTTTGGTAAAGAAGCCGGAGGACCCCCCCAGAGCTGTGCCCTTCAGAGGAAGCTTCCAGGAGGAGAACAAAGCCTCCTTCCCCCGCAGAAACCCGCGGAACCCTGAACTGCCCCCAGGCCCTGCCAAGGTCCCCCTCCTGCCTCAGGAACTCAGCCCTCTGGGCTGTCCATGTGACCAGATGGACGGGCCTGCAGGCCTGGCCAGGAAGGGCTTTGTTCATCTTGATCAGAGGTGGCTGCAGCCCCCACCCTCAGCGCCAGTCCCCACCCAGACCAGGGTGGCTCTGGGCCTGGGACCCCACCCCCAGCTCCCTGCTCTCCTCAACAGGACACAGAGCCCCCCACCCCCAATCCCTAACATGTCCCGAGGGCCGATGAAGATGTCTGGAGCTGATTAGATTCTGACACTGATGAAACCCAGAGGTAATTAGCAAAAGGGAAAAAAAGTTTTGATTAGTCCTCAGCATAATTCTCTCCAATTATTCAAAGTTCATGCCTGCAGGGGGTGGAATATCTCCAGGAATATTTATTTATATCCTGATTTTTTTCTCATCAACTTTGTGAATCTAGTTAATTGCCAAGCCTGAACTGTTCTCTTGGAGGTTTGGGCGGGACTGAGCGGCCCCATGCAGAGGGGCTTTGCCAAGGGTCCCCGGGGAAGCCTGGAGTCCCCACCAACAGACACGGCTTGGGGCTCACCTGGAGCCTGTGGGGTTGGCGGTCACCCCCGCACAGACACACAGGGTCTCTGTGCCCTGTCTGCAGGTGAGGAAAGTCAGGGAGAGGAGGGGCTACGCAGACCGAGGGCCCACGGAGCCGCCTGGCTGACCTCGGCTCTCGGCCACCCTCAGATCCCGCCCCTCCCAGGTGCCGGGAGCCACTCCGAGCCCCTCCACCGCCCAAAGGCACGTGCAGACCCCCCACCGCCCCTTTGCCGGCTGAACACCCCCGGACGGTCAAGAACACACCCCCCCTTTGTGGCTTAAGGCCCGGCCAGGCCTGTGCTGCCCCTCACAGAGCTGCTGGGAATCCCGGGGCGTGCCGGGCGAGGGGCGCGCTGGTCTGGGCTGCCGAGTAGTCGGGGACGAGGGAGCGGCTGGCTTTCTGCAGGTGTGCGCCCCACTCTACGCAACTGCCGCCTTCCCCAGCATGCCGCACCTCCACCCACGCTGGCGTCCTCGCCAGACGCTGTCACGGGTGGCAGGTGGCGTCGCTCTGTGGTTTTCACCAGAATCTTCCTGGTGAGGAGGACGCTGAGCACCTCTGCTTGCGTGCCCCGTCTTGTCTTCTTCAGTGAGATGTCTGTGCCGGCGCGCAGCCCACTTGAGAATCTGGGTGCTCAGCCTCCTTATCTGGGGCTCTGCCCACAGCTGAGAGCCGCACAGCCAAGTGGCGGAGCTGTGTCCTGCGGGGCCTGGCGCCCAGGCTTGTGCACCAAAGCCCGTCTTTTTCACTGACCTTGGGGTGACTTGTTATGCAGCAACCGCTAACTAACACATGACCACTTGCTTTGTGAGCCCCAAATAACAGTGACAGTAACAGTAAAGGGCCTTTGCAGGAGCATCCCCCGAGGGGGTGGGGAGAGCACAGGTCTCCACACGGAGGGCCCCAGACCTGCGAATTCCCAACATCTGCCTCCGGGCAGCGTCCCAGGCAGGGGTCAGGTTGGGGGTGGCCGCCCCTTCTCAGCCTCCCAGTCCAGTGACTGCCCCTTTGGGGCTGGAAAAAGGCCCTCACAGGTCTCCCCATTCTCCAGGTTTTGCCCATCAAGTCCCCGTTCTCATCCCAACACCCTTTCTAAAAGCCTCGCTCTTGCGAAAGAAACCCACCCCACCGTCAGAATGTTCCCTCAGCTGCAAGTTTTTAAAAATTCACCCAGAGAGTCAATTGATTTCTTTGTTCTTAACGGTGTCTGCCTCCCCCTGAGGCAGCTGGGGCCAATGCAAGGGCGGAGGCCAGAGCAGGAGAAAACTGTGGACAAGATGAAAACCTCCATTATTAACTCCAAGCGTGTGGGGTCACAGTGGGACCCAGGCTGCAGGCGAGGGGGGCCCGGGCAGTCCCGGAGTGCAGAGGGGGCAGAGCAGACGGTCAGCAGCCTCCACACCCCTCTGCCACCCCCACCCTCCCCTCAGAAGCTGCCCCCAGACGTGAGCCCCGCCCTCCGGGACACACGCACCGCTCGATGGAGCACAGGTGCCCCCCGCGAGCAGCCCTCGCGTGCACAGGTGCGGTGGGCGGCGGGGGCGGGGCTCTGCCGGCGTGGGTGGAGCAGGGCTCCGGGTCTGATGACATGTCAGCTCGAGGCTCAGAGGCTTTGGGCTCCGTGGCCTGGGGGGGGTAAGGTCAGCCTGCAGCTTCCCGGGGCCCCCGCCCCGCCCCGGGGACCCCGGCTTTAGAGGTCAGCAGAAGGCTCCCACTGGGTGCAGACAGCGAGGGACACCCTCTGGGTGCCCAGGAAAGCCCGCCCCGCTGTGGTCCTTGATGGGCCAGGACCCCTCGTTGGGGACGAGGCAGCCTCTTCAGCTGTGCGGCTGGGCAACCAGACGTCCACGTGCAAGAGAGTGACGCGGGACCTGGCCTCACAACAAATACAGGGTTAGCTCAAAATAACTTAAACACCCGAAATAACAGCTAAAACTGAAATTCTTAGAAGAAAACAGAGGCGAATCTTCACGACGTTGGACTTAGCAATGGTTTCTTAGACAGGACGCGAAAACCACAGCAACAAGAGAAGAAAACAAGTAAATTGAAAGACATCAGATTTTAAAACTGTCGTGTAAGAAAGGACACCCAAGCCAGCGAAGAGGCCGCCCACAGCGCGGGAGAGGAGGCTCACAAACCCAGGGTCGGAGAGGGTCTGACGCAACTCAAGAGCCCCAAAACAAACACCCCCGTTTTAAACTGAGGCAAGAACCTGAGTAGACGTCCATTTCTCCAGATAGTTCACCCGGTGGCCACGGTGACGTGAAAGGGGCTGGACATCGTTAGTCACCAGAGAGATGCGCTCACACGCCGCCCCCCGCTGACCGACGCAGGCAGAGGAGGGAGCCGAGCTGGGCCCGCGGCCAGTGGGCGAGGTGCTGCCGCCCTGGAGGGCAGTCTGGGGGTGCTGTGGCCCTGGGGGCAGGGAGGGGGCGGGGCCGGCAGGGCCTGAGCGGGGACCCAGTGTCACCTGGCCTTCCATTTCTTTTTGTTTCCCAAAACTAAAAATAAGCTTTGAATGCAAAATTTCTTGATTTTATATTTTGGCAGGTGATTTTAATTTTTTAAAAAATATTGTGCTCCTCGGACAAAGCCCATGTCTGGGCCACCGGTGTGGGGTCCGGTGAAAGTGGAGAGTCCGCCAGGGTGAGGCAGCCCCTCCTCCCCACCTGCCCACCCGCAGGCCCACGTCCAATCCCTCGAGGTCGGGGGGGCTGCCTAACGCCCGGGGACCCAGCAGACTGGCAGGCCAGCTGTCCCCCTCACCCCTAATCCCCACTGACAACCGCCGGCCAGGCCACCTGGGCCCTGGGCCCGGCCTCCTCTCCCCAGCCCCCAACCATGGCTTAACCCGGGAGCCCTGAGACCCTGCGACCCCGGACCCCATTGTTCCCCCACACACACACTCTGCCCCCAGCTCCCAAACAGACCAAAGCTCCTGGACCCCCAATCTAGTTACGGCTCCAGGAGGGGGCCGGCTGGAGCGGGGGGCCACCAGGGAACCGCTCCCTGGGAACCTCAGCCAGCCCAGAGCGGGCAGCCCGCCAGGCGTCTCCTGACCTGTGGTGACTGCAGGCACATCCCTTCCTGGCTTGGCGGGGGCTGGTCTTCCTCGGTGGCCTAGCTCCCAGCTCTGGGGAAAAGGTAGGGACCCCAGGAGAAGCGGTGAACCCCGATACCGAGTGGGCCGCCTCAGCCCCCGCAGAGATGCGAGGACCGGGCATTCCGGGTTCTCTGTGGCTCAGCTGAAGGCCGGCCTGAGTCAGCCTGGCCTCCCCTCTCGTCGCCCTACAAAGTGAGGTGTCAAGTCTCCAATGGGGCGGCTGGTTCTCAGTGCTGCCTGCCACCAGGACACGGCACCAATGGCCCTTGGGTGCCACCCCCCCCCCAGAGCCCCCAGAGTCCTCCTCATTCCCCAGGGCTCTCTCTGCCCCTTCGGCTCCACTTGGTGGCCTCGGGACAGCTGCCCCCACCATGCTGGCAGGAGGGCCCCCGGGTGCTGCCTGCGCCCAGTGGACTAGCCTACCCCTGACCCCCCCCCACACACACACCTCATTTCACAGGGAGGGGGAGCCTGCAGGAGGCTGGGGTGGTGTCACCAGCCCCACGTGACAGGGACAGCACATGGCACTGGGCCTCCTGACTCAGGCCTGTGCCCCCAAGTCCGGCCCTGGGACAGGCCTCTGCCAGCAGCCCCCCCCGGCTGGCAAAGCCCCCCCAGCTGGAGGGCGTTCGGCAGACGACCAGCCCAGCCGCTCCGGCGCGGACGATCGGTAGAGCTGCTCCGGTGGGTCTCAGACACCCTAATTGGATTCCTGCCGACGGGGGACTGAGGACGAGCCCAGCTCGGCTTTAATTGGCACGGTGCTGCTGGCGACGCACGGACGAGCGCCACGGGACCCGCTCTGCCACAGGGCCTCATTACCGCTCCTCAGGCCGTGCCCTGCCGCGGGCCTGGCCCCCAGAGCCATCGCCCCAGCGGACACGGACCCTGCCCACTGCCCCACTCCCCTCCACTGTGGCCGCTGCTCTTTCTTTTTTTTAAAGATTTTATTTATTTCTTTAGATAGCGGGGAAAGGAGGGAGAGAGAGAGGGATCAAAACATCCATGCGTGGTTGCCTCTTGTGTGCCCCCAGCTGGGGACCTGGCCTGCAACCCAAGCCTGTGCCCTGACCGGGAATCGAACCAGGGACCTCTGGGTTCACAGGCCGACGCTGAGTCCACGGAGCCACACCGGCCAGGGGAAGGCCACTGCTCTTCCTGTCTGACTCAGGCCTGTCTCCACATAGACTGCCCTGGCCACATCTGCAGGAGCTGAGGGGTCACCAGCGTTTGCTTGGCTGGCCGGCCTCAGCCGCTTCGATCGCAGACACCGGCGCCCTCCCAGATGCTGCACCTCCCCCGTCCAGGTGCCTGTCCACCCTCAGCTGCTGCTTGTTCTGGCCCCGTGCGCACAGTAGGCAATCAGTGGGGCACGGGCTCCAGGGGCCTGACTTCCCCGCTGGGCCTCTGGATCCCCCAGCTCGTGCGCACTGCTACCAACTCCTGAGGAGGCCGAGCAGGTGCCCCCTGCCCCACAGAGCCCTGCAGGGGGACCCCCAGCTCCGTCAGAGACCCTCACTCCATCCTCTGTGGCCCGGCTCTGCCACACTTCCTTCTTCCTGTCTCTGAATCTCTCCCATTCGCATTGCTCTGGCTTTGCCCTTGATAAATCTCATCTTATTTTTCTAATTTACTCAGACAAAGTCGGTGAGTTTTAATGTCATCTAAATTATTAGCCACTCCGTCAGCTTAATGATACCTGCAAACGTTCACCCGTGGATTTGCCAGCCTGTCCTCCAGGTCTGAAACCCACACGCTTCCTGGCGGCAGCCCCTACCCTGTGGGGCAGCAGGGAAGAGGGGGAGGAGGAGAGGGGGAGGCCAGTTGGAGGGGACCCTCGAAGGTGAATGCTAAACCCAAGATCAGAGGCGTCTGTGTCTGAAACCCAGGTATTAAAAGAAAGAGAGGGGTGAGTGGCTGTGGACGGCATGAGGCTGGGCGCTGGCCCAGGGCCCATGAGGCCCTGCCTGTCCAGGCCCGGCAGGCTTCCTGGGGGCGGCAGGGCTCCTAGGGCTTAAAAGGAATGTAGGACTTTTTAAACTCTAACATTTACTGAGCACTTTGCACGTGGCAGGCACTCTTTAAACTATATTACAGGAAGTAACTAATACCCGTCCCAACGCTGTGAAGACAGGTGCTGTCATTGAGAAGTTACGTCTCTCTGGCCGCAATGCAGACCTCTGACTTGGGCTGGGCCCCGAGACCACCCAGCCGGTTGGGCGGGAGGGGACGCGGAGGAGCGGCCCTCGGCCCTGTGGGGCCCTGGCTCTGCTCTGGGAGACGAAGCTCAGAGCCACGGGCTCTGACAGCATCTCCCCAAAATGTCGTTTGGTTCCACGCTGTCCGAGACGGCTTCACGGTCTGTTAAACAACATAATGAGACGGACACAAGGTACTCAGCCACGGCACCACTGCCCAGAATGGCACGAACCCCGAGCTGGTGATTCAGGGAAGCCTGGAAGGGTTGGGGGCTCGAAGCACTGGCGAGAGAGGCAGGGGCTTCCCGCTGTCAGCCAGTGGGACGGTTGAGGGCTGATTCCACATCTGAGGGGAGCAGCTCTCCCACCAGCCCCAGGCTGCAGGCCCTGCACTCAGAGGGCTCAGAATCCCAGGTCTCAGTCAAGGTCGCAAAGGCTCCACAGCTGCTTGGGGCGTAGCCCGCCAGCTCCGAGCGCCCCCCTCGGCCTCACGCCTTCTGCCGTGCCCGCATCCCACTCTTCCAGCACCTTCCCTCTGACCTGGACAGGCCTTTGTGATGGACAGATGCTTCGCAAGCAGCTTGGGGACGATAACAGAGGCCACAGCCGGCGGCCTGACTGACTGACAGCGGCTGCCCCTCGGCCTGGAGGCCAGAGGACCCCGGAGAGGGAGGGGCGGGTTTCTCCTGAGGCCTCCGTCCTGGGAGGGTAGAAGGCCGTCTTCGCAGGGGGTCGTCCCTCCGTGCCTGTGTCACTGTCTCCTCCTCTTCAAGGACACAAGCAGGACCCACACTCACAGCCTCGTTTTTATGCCATCACCTCTGTAAAGACACTGTCTCCAAATACCGTCCCACATTGGGGTCCTGGGGTTAGGGCCCCAACATAGGAACTTGGAGGGGCCGCATTTGGCCCATGACAGATGCTATTTGACTTCTGAGGCTGCAGTGAGAAGGTGACGTTTGCCCTCGGAGCCCAGGGGCCCGGTTGTGAGGGGACCCAGGGAAAACACAGCAGCTGGGCCACCACGGGCTGGTGGGTGCATCCTGGAACCAACAGCCCCCGGCAGAGTCGACCCATTGCTCAGCCAGTTCTACCCTTCCTGCGGGCGGCCTCTCCTGCCCTGCCCAGCCCTGGAGCCCAGACCGGCACACAGTGGCTTCCCGGTGGACACGCAGCAGGTGGAGGGCAGTGGCAAGCCATGACACTCCCAAGGACAGAACGGCAGGACCTGGACCCCCGCATGGGGACGTGAGGGGAAGGGCTGGCATGAGGAACTGGAGGGGGTGACTTTGTATGTCTTTAGAGGGCAGAGCAAAATCAACAGAAGCAGATTTGACCTCACACGGTAAGACCCTCTCATGGCCAAACCTGACCAGCATGAGCTTTGGCTGCTCCTGCAGGTGGTGAGCCTCCCATCATTGGTGGCATTCAAACAGGAGTAGGACAGTGATGGGTCAGGGACATTGTACATGGTGAGCGGTTGGGCCTGGTGCTCCCTCAGGTTCTTCCCTTCCGGTGGCTGCGTCCCGGGGGCTCTCGGGAGAGAGTGTGCATTTCTTTCCCTTTAAAAATGCATCCTGGCTTCTCACCTTCTCTGTCATGTTGAGGCCTCCAGTAACAGCTGTTAAGAAATCACATTTGTACCTTCTCAGAGCTCTCTTGAACTTGGAGTGCAAATTAGCTTCATGTGATCAGAAATATAAAAGGTCGCTTCTCCCACAGATGAGAAGCCAGGCGACGCTTGCCAAGCTCATGAGCGTATCGGGTTCTGCAGGGTGTCGGGTGGGCGGGTGTCCAGCTGCCACGCGCACGAGGATGGCTCCACATTGTCCTCTCTCAAGGTCATTGTCCGGGTTACAGCGTCTGCCAGGCTGGGGCTACCTCGTCCCTGGTAACTCTTCTGCTGCCTGGCCAGCCTCCCAGGGACTCGTGTCCTCTCGGCGGGGCTCAAGAGACTTCTGTGCACTGAGTGGCCACACAGGGCACGAGCAGCAGGACCCTGTTTGTCACCTTTGCCATGTGTCATGTTGGGAGGGGCAGCTGCGGGCCTCAGTCTCCCACAATGCACAGGACCAGTTTCTGCCCCTCCCACATTCTCCCATGTCCCCACACCCAATGGATGCTGCTAGAGCCCCTCGGACCCCAGCCATAAGGGGGGCGAGGTGCCTGGCTCCTGCCCTCCCCCACCCCCATGCCCTTCCTCAACCCCGGGACCAGAACTGCCCTTCGCTGCACATGTCCCTCTGAGTTCTCGGGGACCCGCATACTCAGTAAGTCTCAGATCATCACTGGCCGGGCCCCTAATGTGCTACACAGGGCATAAAGGGGATGAGAAACTCTGTCCTCATTCAGACCCTCGTTGTCCCCAATTTGTCCCTTGCTATGACCTCCACAGAGCTGGCCTCAGCAGCCCCAAGCAGAACATTCTGTTTGTGCTCTGATCACCACCAGCACCATCACCACCACCGTCATCATCATCGTCACCATCATCATCATCACCCTCACCATCATCACCGTCACCACCATCACCACCATCATCTCCACTACCACCACCTTCATCGTCACCATCATCATCACCATCTCCATCATCACCATCACCACCATCATCTCCACCACCACCACCTTCATCGTCACCATCATCATCATCTTCACTATTACCATCATCATCACCACCATCACACTGGTTGGCTGGGACTCTGGTGGCAAATTGCCTTCCCAGAGGGCCACCGGGGTTCCTCCCCATGGAGAGGTAGGGTCTACTTCCCCACCCTGCCATCTGCGGCTCTGAGGCTCTGTCCTGGGACATCTCTACAGGGAAGCATCTACCTGCCACGGGCTGAGTGGCCAGCCTCCCCCGGCAACAGCCTGGGGAAGGTGGACCCCAGGCAGCCAGGGGGTGCACCCCTGAGCGGTCGGACACTGGTTACCCTGCTGGGAACCACACAGCCAGCCACATAACCGGCTGGGGGCCTCATGGCCCAGACTTGGAGCTGCCATCCCTCCAGGGCGGGGGGCCCGGTGCTGGGAGACAGACTGAGGGGGAGGGCCCACCAGGAGTGGCCATCACCCTAATGGAGCCATCTCGCCGCCCTAATGAAGACCTCGTGTACCTCCAGTGACACTTGGGAAATCCAGGCACGAATAAATAACCCAAGTCCAATTGAATTAACCTTCGGCTGATCAGCACAGCTAAACAAATTACCCCACAGCCCAACGCGATTACAAGGCCCAGCGCAGAAGGTCCTTTGGTGGAGGGTTCATCGGGTTTAATGAGGTCAAGCCAAATGCCTGTGTTCGGGCCTCTGGCTTCAGCCACCCCATTCCCGAGCACAGGCTCTGGGGCCAGCCTGGGGGCTGCCGAGGAAAACCAGACACACGCAGGGGCTGGCAGGGCAGGGAGACAGCCATTTGCGGCGGGAGAGAAGATGCAAGCGACCCGTGCCAGACGCCCAGTGACGGCAACTGAGCCAAGCCTGCCTGCCAAGGAGACGGGCAGGTGCTGGCAGCGGGAACTGTGCCCGCCCTGTGACCCCCGGCCCCAGGGACTCCACCTCACACCCACCTGCATTGCAACCTGGCTGACCCGGGAGGGACCTGCTCTGTAAGGCCTAGGCTGTCCGGCTGGAGTGTCCCCGACACCAGTGGGTGGAGGCCCCCTCAGCAGGTGCCACGGTGACACGGGCTGAGCAGTTCACCAAGGACAAAGGGAGCTATGACTGGGGCCTCCTCGCCATGCCCCCATCAGCACCCTACTTGTCCCTGTCGGTAAGAGCATGGGGTCTGCCCCTCAGAGAGGGAACTGCAGCCTTTGCTCCTCCAGCTGACAGAGGGCTCAGGTGTCCCTGTGGCCCCTGAAGGGAGGCAGGATGGCAGGGAGGCAGAGCAGAGGACAGCAAAGGGCCAGCTGGGTCCACCAGAGCTGGTGCCCACAACATCCAAGGGGTTGCTCACAGCGACAGACTGCCCGGGTGCGCCCCAGAGAGCCAGATGCAGGGGCTCCAGCAGATGCTTACACACCCACATGCACAGCAGCGCTGGTCACACTGGCCGAGAGGCAGGAGCAGCCCCGGGGCCCACAGACAGGTAACTGGCCAGACAAGGAGTCATCCAGGCAGGGGAATACTACTCTGCCTTGAAAAGGGAGGAAACTCCGACCCCCGCTATGATGAGGATGAGCCCGGAGGACATTGCGCTGAGTGACGGAAGCCAGACACAGAAGGACATGTGCTGTGTGACCCCACTCAATGAAGACCTGAAGGACTCACATTCACAGAGACAGAAAGTGGGGGTGGCCAGGGGCTGGGGGTCAGTGAGTGTTTCGTGGGGACAGAGTCTCAGTTTGGGAAGCTGCAGAGTCCTGGAGAGGGCGGTGGTGACGGCCACATGAGAATGTGCGTGTACTTCCTGCCCCCGAGCGGGACACAGAACTGGCTAACACAGCGGCTCACCCCAGCCTGTCGTCAGCCCAGCCGAGGCCGCTGCCATCCCCGGCCCTGCTGCCCGCGTGCCTCCCCACGGTGCTGCTGGCCGGCCACTTCTTGTCACCCCTGCACAGGTCTGGCCCTCAGACAGGCTCAGCGGCTGTCTGTGACATAAATCACAGATGTCACACCTTGCAGGACAAAGAGCTTTGCCTTTAGGTGACTGGATACGGGAAAAGACACCCACGTAACAGACACATTGGGGAGGGAGCACTGGCCTCCGGGAAGAAGCTGGCAGGGGCAAGGACGCGGTGGGGCGGGCCTGAGGGAAGCCGGAGCCTCTTCCCCAGCTCGGAGCCAGGAGCCGGGACACCCTGGGTCGGGCTCCGCACTGTCCCCACGCCTCCCTCCAGATCATTCTGTGGCCTCTGCTGCCCCCCGGAGGTGTTTCCTGGAACCCCAGGTGCTCCCGCCCTGCTCTCCCTGGGACGCAGCTCTCCTCCCTGCTCCTCCGCAGTTCCCACCCACACCCGACTCAGATCCCGCCCGGGTTCCCCCGGGGGCCGTGCGTGTGGCTCCACAGTGCAGGAGTCCTTGCCTACAAGGCCACGTGCTTTCCTGCTTTCCCCTTTCTCTTTCCTCCTGGTCATAAAAGTGAAGGCGTGCACACAGCTGGGAGGGTGGCTGTGAAGTCCCGATCCCGCGTGACCAGCTCCTACACCGTCGAAGCCTGTCTCCGGAGGCGGGCGGGGACCCTGTGGCCCCACGCCTGAATGTGCATTGGCAGCGGCTCCGATGTGTCCAGCCCAGCCCAGCGGAAGGACGGACCAGGCGGCCTGGGCACTGCCACCCCGGGTCCTTGTGCCAAAGCCCAGGGTTCAGGCAGCCTGGCCGCTGACCCCGAGGACGTCGGGGCGGCTGGCACTGGACCCCAGAGCCCGGGACGGGAAGGAAACTATCCCACACCCTGCAAGTGTCAGGCGGTAAACGAGGCCCTTTACACACAGGAGCAGCCCCTGAGCTGCGACGGCGGTGACCCGCGGGAATGTGACGTAGGCGAGGGAAGCCAGGCACGGAGGCTGCCCCGGGGGCCTGTCTGCGGGAAAGGCCCAGCACAGGCAAACGGTGTACGTGGGCCGCGGGGGCGCGTGGCCCGGGCAGGGGTGGCACGTGCGAGTCCTAACGTCCGGTGACTTCCCTGGACGCTGTCCCCTCAGCGCCTGTTACTTAGAAGGGTTTTTCCCTCCCAAATGCACAGGAAGTTGCTCCTACCCAAACTTCTCTCTTAAACATGGATTGTTCGGGGCTGGGCATGTGACCCATCGCCTGGCCACAGTGATGCGACTCAGGCCGGTCTGTGGAGACGCCATTGTGGGACTTGTACTGGGAAAAGCGGGAAAGAAAACCTACTGAGGCCCAGCGGCTGGCGACTGTACCAAGCGCAGGGTCAGCCCATACGGAGCCGGCGTGACACCTGCAGAGGCGGAGGAGGAGTCGTGTGCGTCTCTGCCCTCTTGGCCTCGGGAGCCCATCTGCCCTCTTCCCGCCATGAGATGGTCTCACGTGGGTGACTGCCGCCCACAACAGAGAAGTTCTAATGGTCCATCTTCCCTCGTGCGTTCCCACCGTCTCTAACCCGGAGTGACAGCATCCATGCGCAAGGCTGTCTCAGGCCCACCGCCCGAGTGTCAGCTCCGAAGGCCTGTGCCAGCTGCTCTCCGAAGCCTGTGGGGACTGCGCAGGATCCTCACTCACACGATGAAGCAGGGGCACCCACTTCCACGTCTCCCGAAAACCAGAGGGAGTCTTGTGTCCACAAGACGGTGCCTCAGACAGACCCCGAGAGCCTCCCGCGAGGCCGGGGCGACACGCAGCACCTTGAACATGGGTCCCCCCAGTCCCTGTGTGGGCACGCGGCAGTGAGCTGGTCGGTGCTCAATTTAACAGCGACCTTGATAAAGTTCCCGTGACTGCTTGACCTGTCCCGTGAGGCAGGCACAAAAAGGCCGGCAGGCAAGCTGCCCAAAAGCAAAGTAACATCCGAACAGGTCGATTCTGCAGCCTGAAGTCTGACCCCTTCGAACACCATCACCCACAGGGGACCTTTGTTGAAGTTTCCGCACCCAGCTGGCCCTGTCACACGGCGGCACAGGAACAAAAATCGTGGCCACACAGAGTTGTTTAACAAGCTGACTGCTTACCCAGTGGGGTCCCACTCAGCAGCCCCCATGTAGCCCCCAGTGCTCGATCCTATGGGAGGCACAGGACTCAGGAAACCCATAGATATCACACTGTGGTATGTTCTGACGGAGCCCCAAGCCAGTGGCGGTCGTGGGAGGGACAAGCTGGGACAAGCTTCTTGCCTTGGGCTTCTGTCACCCTCCGCCTATCAAAGATGTAGACCAAAAAGCAGCCAAAGGACAAGCACATATTTGCTTCTCAGTGTCATCAAACACCATCCACTTGGTTCTTCACCGTCGGTTGTATAACAGTGTAACGTATTTCAGGGTTGGCTTTGGGGGCATCAGACTCCTTGTGCCTAGAGACCGTGCAGGAACAGGCGAGTGACAGTGAGTGGGCCTCCTGGAGGGGTCACCTGGCAAGGCAGGATATTAGCAACTTGCTTTGGGGTGTGTGTAGGGCCGATGTGCGCTTAAATTTAGAACCAACAAAATCGTAGAGAAATTACAGGCTTCCCTCTTTTTGAGTCCTGGAACCGTGAAACTCAGAATCTTGGGCCGTGTGAACTGGCGGCAAGAAAGCTCAACAGCCCGTTTCCCCTTGGTTTGCACGTCTATTTTGGTCACGTTTTGTGTGCCTGCCTTTTATCCGAGGCCACCAGGAACCGTCCTGGGAGGAGCACGCGTCACTGCACTTGACTCGGGCTGTTCAGAGCCTTGGTCCCTGAGAAGCGGAGCAGCCCTATCAGGGCTGCCGAGGCTTCCTGTGGGGTGGTGCCTCTGCGTGTGTGGTTTTGAGGGGTGTTAGCCCCTCAAGGCCCAAATGGCTGTAGAATCAGCACAAGACCCTCCAACCTGCCAATAACAGTTGGATAAAGGGCAGGAACTCTCGGGGGTCCCCGGGAGGAACCAGAAGCCACCTGCTACAGGGAAGCACTGACCCTCGCCCCCCCTTTACCTGGGCACGTGTGACCAAGACCAGTAACTGAGCGTAAAGGTCTGAGGCCCAGATCCAGCCCTTATCCACGTTGAGGCCTCGGGCAAGTTCTCTGACCCTGAAGTCCCGTCTATGAAATGTTTCTACTTCGGGGGCTGCTGACTGAATGAGTTACTACAGACAGCACTGACAACAATGCCGGGCACTGCTCTTCTTCTTACGCCCACGGGGCTGGCAGGCTGCCCAGGTGGGCGTGGGGGCACCGACCTGGCGCCAGGCGCGGGGCGAAGGGCTCTGAGCGCGCTCTCTCCCAGGCCACACGCCCCTGCCTCGGGCTCCGCTGGGCCCCGCTTCCAGACCCTGGGCTGTTGCTGCCGTTTCCAGTTCAGCACGATCCCCCTTCCTCCGTATCTGATCGCCTCGGCCTGCCACCGGAAAGAGGCTCCCTAGGCTGACTCGGCTAGAATGTCCCCGCACCCCATGCTTCCTCTTGGTAATTTCCAACCCGCGGGCCCCGCCTGCTCCCGGACTGTGGCTGGGATGGAGCCCACGTCTGTGCACAATAAGGGGGTGTCCCGGGGCGACTGACCGGGCGTCCTCACTGGGCAGGCCCCGTGGGCAGCCCCGCCCCAGGCCTATGACTCCAGTAAACGGCTTCTCTCGGCTGGGGCAGCCCGTCCTCTGTTCTCCTGCGCCGAGGGGGACGCTCTCTTGAACGAGTGGCGCGCACCCCAGCTACTCCGCAATGCCACGCCCGCCTTGGGTCCGTCTTAGTCCCAAACGCCTAACGGGACTGCGCACTGTGCCTCCCGGGAGCGTCCGAGACTGTGCTCCCGACGCCTCGCCAGCCTGACCCAAGGGTGCGCTCGTGACAGTTCTGCACGTGGACGGGCCCGATCCAGGGTTTTCAGCGCTCGTGGTCCCCTGACAGCCCCGGAACCCCAGGCCGTAAGGGACCGACCAGAGAGGCTCGCCCTCCACGCAGGGCCCCGCGTCGCCCTTCCCCCAAGCGCCGGGCACCGCCTTCACGGGAGCCCCGCCGGCTCTCCCAGGGAGCAGGGACGCAGGGACTCGCAGGCCCGAAGGCCTGGGCAGGGCACCGGAAGCCAGGGGGCTGTACATCCGGCAGAACCGCAGGGCGGGACAGCACCGCCCGTTGCGTCACTTCCGGGCGCCGTGAGCCAGGTGAGCGCGGGCCGCTCGGCGACGGGTGGTTAGGCCGGCGTCCCTCCCTGTCTGCCCCGTGCCCCGCGCCCCCGGGGTCTCCGCTGGCCTGGCGGTCGTGCCTCTTCCCTTTGAGGCCGGTCGTTTCCCCAAGCGCGGAAAGCGAAGCCCTGAAGGCTCTCCGGCGCGGGTGGGCACACCGCGGTGCGGAGCGGCGGCGCGGGAAGCGCTGCCCACGGCCGGGAAGGAGCCCGTCCCCCCCCCGCGGGACCCCGAGGCGCCGTTGGGCGTCCGCCTGGAGGGCCGCGCGTGTCCGTCGGCGACCGCAGGACGGAGGGGAGCCCGCGTGGGCAGAGGCGCTTGCTTTGAATGGGCCGCTTCTGTCGCTCTCCCGCCGGTGACACCGACCTCGGAGCCCAGGGCGCGCCTGGCGTTGGCTGACTTGCGCCCCTCCCTCCCCCCTGCGCCCCTCTGCCCCGTGTGAACTAGAGGCGACGCTGAGGGGACCCCGCTATGGAAGGCAAACCCTTGGTGACGTCCAAACAGAGGACCGAAGTGGTGCGTGGGGTCCCCACGCAGGTGGTCTGCACGGCCTTCAGCAGCCACATCCTGGTGGTGGTGACCCAGTTCGGGAAGGTGGGGACCCTGGTCGCCCTGGAGCCCAGCCACGCGGCCAGCGACGTCAGCAGGCCCGTGCTCACGACCAGAGTGCTGCTCGGGCCGGACGAGGTAGGTGCTCGGGAAGGGGGCTCCGCGGTGGCGGGAAACCGCCTCTGCGCCCGGGACTCGTCCGTGTGCACCCGGGGCGTGGGCGGCGGCCCCCGTCACTGGCCGGGCCCTTCCTGGGGCCTTGGGGCGTGAGGCGTCCCCCTGCCTGTCGGGCCGCTCTGCCCAGCCCTGCGGGGTTTGCAGCGGGAGCCCCCCCGCAGTCTGACCCTGTCCCAGAGACACGGGGAGGTGACGAGTGGCTTGTGCCCCGTCCTGGGAGGGTCCCTCGTGAGTCTGGACAGAGCTCCTGTCTGCAGACCGGTCTCTCCGGAGCCCACGCGGAGGAGCCGAGACCGGCATCGGGGAGCACTCGGCAGATGCGTGTAACGACGCCCCCTTAGCGGCGTGTTCGCGACCGCAGTGGTCCGAGTCGCCGGCACGTGAAGCTTCTCGGTGGCGACTTAATGGCGGCGTGGCGACCCAGTCTGGGTTCCTGGGGGACCCATAGCGAAGGCATTAAGGGAAAAACGAAACCCACAGATTTAAGCTCTTTTCCCTGCCCTTCACCAGCCTCTCATCCACGTCTTCGCGAAGAACCTGGTGGCGTTTGTGTCTGAAGAAGCGGGGAACAGAGCAGTCCTCCTGGCCGTGGCCATGAAGGACCGGAGCCTGGAGGGGCTGAGGGCCTTGAAGGAGGTGATCCAGACGTGCCAGGTGTGGTGACCGTGTGGCGCAGCAGAGCCCTCTGGGGACTCGGACACCCTCGCGGTGGGACAGCCCTTTGCTGGGCCAGAAGCAGGGCTTTGCTCAGACTGCAGCCCGGGAGCCGGCAGAGACGAGCGTGTCCCCAGCAGACTGGCTCCCTCCCTCCGCCGTGGCAGCTGCAGTGGGAGCGCCGTGAATGGCTCTCCCCGGGCCCGGGTAGTTGCGTGTGTTTGAGAACCGGAAGGCTGAGTCGTGGCCCTCGGCGTGTAGGACCCGCTGTTGGAGGAATGGCCTCTGTATTAAACGTTGAGAACAAGTGCTTCACCCCAAGCAGCTCACCACCCGTCTTACCAACACCGAGGACGCTCCGTCCCTCGGCGTAAGTCCGACTGAGTGCGCGTTAGGTGGGAGGGAACGGGGCGCGCACAGGAGGGGGTTGTGTTTGGGCTGCAGCCCCAAGCACCCCAGGGGGGTGCGGTTCCTGGAGAGAAACACCCACACCTTCACATTCTGAGAGTCACCGCCTCTCCACCCCCAAGGTCACGCCCCTGACAGACCCAGGTTGCCCCCTGGTAACCAGAGGGTCTAAGGCCTGCCTGGTCAGTGCCCCGGCTCCCCCAGGTACGCGCCCAGGGCTGGCAGCAGCTTGCTCTCGGGCGACGCGCAGGTGCAGACAGGCCCTGGGCACACACGTGCTCCCCAGAGACCGAGGCCGGGCATAGGAAGGACAGGAAGATGGGACGAAGGCCCAGAGACCCCAGTGTGGGGTCCCCCTGGGCTGACAAGGTAGTTGTGCTGCTGAGCCCCCTAACCTGGAAACCAAGAGAAGCCCACCCAGGACTTCCTTGGCTGGCAGGACACCGGGCCGGTGCGCCAGCCAGGCCCCTGGTCCTGGGCTACGACAGCCTGTGGTGACCTCTAAGCATCAGGTGACAGGGGTGCCCCCTGAGCCCCTGCTTTGATGGGGGCTGACCTGTTGCACATGGGGGTTCCAGTCACTTGTGGGAACTGAGGTTGACAGAGGCTCAAGGTCACAGACACGATGGGTGGTGGGTCAGGGTCGCAACCCACATGTTTAACCCTGAGTCTTGCTCCCCCGGCTCTGGGACCAGTGCCCAGGCCCAGGTGAGGAGAAGTTGGCCACCAAGAGGCAATGCTTCCCTGCCCACCCGCCACCTGAGGGATCCCAGAAAGAGCGCTGGGAGGACATGTCATCCCCTTTCTCCCTTGAGACCCAGAGGAAGGGAAAAATGGCTTGGAGGCCCCAGGCCTTCCCTGTCCTGCAGGGTGGTGCTGAGAGGTCAGGGGCCCGGTGGTCCCGCCGCCGCCCCTCTCCTGTGCTCCCCGCTGCCACGTGTGCCGCCTGAAGGCCTGAGCACCTGAGCCCTTGGCCGACGTTGAGTCCTGGTCTGGTCGCCGCCGCTAAGCTGTGGTGGGTGTTACTGAGGCGATGGCTGTTGTGTGGACCAGGACGAGTCCCGCCACCCCTTGGGGTGCAGCAGGGGAGGGCCCCAGGGGAGAGCCAGAGGACCCTGGTGCTGCTGGCCTGGGGAGGCAGGAGATCGGGTCACCCTGCATCTCGTCTCTGCCAGTCCAGAGGGCACAGCTCTCAGCTAGGAGAGGGGCTGTGTCCCTTGTGGGAGAGGAGCCGTCTGCTGTCAGATGTCCCCAGATGACGGGCTGGCCTGGAAAAAGGCTCAGTGCCAGCAGAGAGGCCAGCAGCCATGGGCATTGGGTCACTGGGGTGCAAGGCAGGCACTGGGGCAAGGGCGTTGAGGTCCGGGACTGGCTGGCAGAGTCTCCACCACCCCGCAGCCTAGCTGGGCGCTGCCAAGGAGCCCGGTCACCTGGTCAGAGGCCCTGGTTGCCCAGATCTGGGCCAGCTGTTCTGTCCTGTGACAGGTTTGGTCAGTGTCCAGCCCCAGGCAGGAAAATCAGGCCTGGCCGCCTCTCCCGAGTGCGGACCATGATGCTGGCCGCCCGGGACCAGGCCTCATTTGTCCAGAGAGCACCGGGTGGCAGAGCTGCCAGCTTCTTGGACACGGGAGCTGAGGCCTCGGTTTCCAAACCCAAATCCCTTGTTCACTGGGGGGCCGGGCTCCCCCTCTCCCCAAGGGCCGCCTCACTCATGCACTGCCCTGCTTGCTCACTAGCCCTGATCCAGGGCTCTGGGCCCTGGAAGGGCCACGTGGCCACCTTCACCTGAGCGCAGTGCACAGCAAGGAAGGTTGTTCCACGTCCCCAGGGGCGGCAGAGACCTGCATGCTGTACCACAGCAAGGGGCAGAGGGTCCCGAACTCTCTCCTACAAATGGGGAAGGGCCAGGCCGAAGCCAAAGCTGCTCCGTAGGGTAAAGGTTGCCCAGCGTGTGCAGGAGGTTCTGGAGTGCGAGGCCTTCAGAGCCGGGCGCTCCGGAGGCAGTGGATGAACAAGACTATGCCAGGGGAGGACAGCTGTGGGAACAGGTCAGAATGACACTGGGTCTGGCCTCCACCATCAGAGCAAGGGATGGCCTTGAATGGAAGGAGCTTCCCGGGGATCAGGGATCCTCAGCTACCATAAATCAGCCCAGTCTGATATCAAAATCCCCTTGTCCCATCGCTGCTGGCAGAGCAATGGGATAGGAAGTAGGAGTCCTGCCTGTCCTTCTGGGCAGTGCCATCTGCCTTTGAAGAAAGGGCAGAGCTTTGGAAGTCCCCCTTGAAGCCAGCACCCTCAGAGCCCTCCCAGAGGTGGCCCTGGTGACTCCAGCTAGGGAAGTCCTCACAGCATCTACCCACAGTGCCTCCCGCCGTGCACTCCCCCAGCCCAGCAGCCTTCATTTCCCCACCTATTGTACCAGTGGGTCCCCTGGGTCCCTGCCAGCTCTGTCCTTGTCCTGACATCTGCGTCTTCGCCCTTCAAGGCTCTGAGCCATTGTCTAGTCGATGAGCAGTGAGCACTGGTCTGCACACACGGAGGCCACGCTGTGCCGGTCCCTGGCGCCGGGGGCAGGTGGGGCTCGGAGCAAGCACCTGCAGCGTGCAGGAAGAACTTCTACTGGAGGATGGGCCACACTGCCACCCCTGCTGGGCGAGTGGGAGCCCACCCAGGACCCTGGTTTCCCCACACTGGGTTCGGCCCAGGAGGCACCAGGCCCAGAAGCTCCTGGGGAGGGAAGGGAGGCAGCAGCAACAG
Organism: Furipterus horrens; assembly: GCF_987537825.1. Taxonomy (NCBI): domain Eukaryota; kingdom Metazoa; phylum Chordata; class Mammalia; order Chiroptera; family Furipteridae; genus Furipterus; species Furipterus horrens. The sequence continues at coordinate 102,238,719 of NW_028327180.1, forward strand.
GAGAGAGGTGACACCCGAGACAGCAGGACAGGAGTCAGCTGGGACAAGAGGTGGTGTCTAGGGCTCCAGGCGGAACTGGGAGGAGGCCCCTGTGGGGCTTTGGGGGTGAGGGGTGCAGGCTGGGCCAGGCCTTGGGGCTTTAATCAGGGCCTGTCCTGGGCTGGGACTCCTGGGGGGATGGTGTGCCTGGGGGAGCAGGGTGGTGCACTCCAGGGATTGGTGGCCTCGTCCTGGAGCTTTTCGTGCCCTTTCGGGGCCCTGGGAACATCGGTGAGCCTCTCCGGGCTCCCACTCCCAGCTCTGAAAGGGCGCAGCCGTTGCAGCAATGCTGGCCGTGGCACAAGGCAGACACCTCTTCCACATGCCCACGGCGCCCTCCTGTAACCACAGCGGGAACGAGACAGCTGAGGCCCCACCCGGCACCCGCTCCAGGGTCAGAGTGGGGAGCCCCTCTCTGCAGGGGCCTTGGCAGAGGTCTGACCGTGGGGCAGGTGAGTCAGGCCCTGCCCCCACCCAAAACAGAAATGTTTCCAATGCACCCCTTGGGAACCCGGCTTTTTAAATTGAGGTGAAATTCTCATTGGGAACTTTACCCATTTTTAAGGCATTTAACGCGTTCATGTTGCTGTGTGACCGCTGCCTCTGTCCCCTTCCAGACCTCTTCATCCCCCAGATGGAAGCGGCGTCCCCTGCTCCCCACCCCCAGTTTGGGCCTGCCTCTAGTCCCGCCCCGCCCACCGCGACCCACTGCAGGCTCCTCCTACCTGTCCTCCGAGGGCAGCTGCCTGGCCAGGTGGCGCAGGCAGGTGAGGGCACCTGGCAGCCAGCTGCCGCTGAGCAGAAGCCAGGAGGGATAGAGTGTCCCCCGCACCGCACCTCCCCCGCCTCCCCCGCCCTCCCCGCAGCTGGGAGCTCAGGCGGGCCACCCCACGATGAAGCAGTCACTCCCCTCCCCTGGGCTCATACGGCCTCCAGATAGCAGGCTTGACCTCCCCCCTCGGGCCATCAGTGGGGGCCACGTGGCCACACGAATGACCAGCCAGGCTTGCCTGGAGGCCAGGCCTCCCAGGGCTGGGCCAGTGCTTCCTGCCTGAGAGGTAGGTGCTGGGCCGCGACCGGGGCAGGAAGAAGGGGCGACGTGGGGACAGAGCCTCTGGCGAGAGAGGGAGGAGGGAGATGCCTGGTGCCCCACAGGCGGGAAGCAGCTGAGGACGGGTGTGGGGCCAGCGAGCGGCAAAGCTGGGCACCCAGACGGTCCCTGGAAGCCGGGGGAGGGGTGGGGGGCCTGGGCTGCAGCCCCCAAGCCACCTGCTTCCCAGACTCCTGCCCGGCAACTGGGGCTCCCCTACTTTCCCAGATGTCTTTAGCCCCTGAAAAGCAGGCTCCCCACAGGCCGGGGCACCAGACGTGGGGACCGCCTCAGGTCACAGTCAGGTGGTTGATACCTGTGCCAGGCGGCTGAGCCCGGGGAAGGAGGCACTCAGGCCTGGCCCTTAGAGCGGGTCCCTGCGCTTGGAGGGCGCACAGGGCTGCCGGGGTAAGGGAAGGTGGGCAGGAGGGTCCGGCTTGCCCCCTGCCCCCGCCCTGGGAAGGGCCAGTTACCAGTGCCGGCGCCAGTCGGCCACCTGGAGGAGGAGCTGCACCTCCGCACTGCCTGCCTCTCCTCCCTGCCCTGGGCTGCTTCCAGCCTCCGGACACCTTTGCTCTCTCCTCCCAGGAGTCCTCCCCGCCTGGCAGATGACGAATGCCCCAGGGCTCCTGGACACTGCCGGAGCCCCCCTAGTGTCTGCAGCCAGGCTGCAGCCCAGCTTCCCGGCGGCCATGCCCACCGGGCCCGCCGGGCTGCAGGTGGGCCCGGTCGGGAACAGCTCCCAGAGCGCCTCCCCGCTCTTTCTCACCACTGCGCTGGCCCGCGGTATCTCGGGCATTTTCGTGTGGACGGCCCTGGTGCTCACCTGCCACCAGGTAAGCCCTCGCCTCTGTCCTTCCTCGGGACCCCGTGAGACGCGACCACAGTCAGCCTGCCGTGGATGACCCTGCTGGGATGGTGGGACCTCAAGCGATGGCCTTGGTGCTGCCATCAGAAGCATGGCCAGATGGAGGGCAGTGCCCAGGGGATCTCAGAAGCTGCATGAGGCCAGCACAGGACGTGGCCAGGGGAGCCAGGCAGAGGACAGAGGGCCCTTCACCTGTAGGATTTCATCAGCCCCTCAGCCTGACAGCAGCCCTGTTCTCCCATTTCACAAACGGGAAGACTGAGGCTAGGAGCGGCCAGGGGTCCTTCTCAGGCTCCCACAGCGAGGAGGGGAAAGTTCCTTCTTCCTCCAGAGACACAGCTAGGAGCAGGGGCAGAACGTGACAAAGAGGATAGGGTGCCAGGAGGGGGTGCCCCCTCAGACTCCTCACGAGGAAAGCAGGGGACAGAAGCATTGTGCCCAGCCCAGAGCAGTCACACCTGGAGAGCCAGGACAGCCCCAGGCAGAGAACTGCCAGGCCCAGCAGCGAGGACAAGCCAGGAGAGGGCAGCAGGAGGATGCTGAGGAGCACAGCGCAGGCAGTGTGAGGTCCTGAGGATCCCTAAATATGCAGAAGGGCACAGGGAGGGCGCATCTGCCCCTGAGGGGTGCAAGCAGCACTGGGAGTCAGGTGCTCGTGGCGGGCCAGGCAGAGGGCAGCCAGGGCCAGGGGCCTTGGACATCAGTGGGGGGTTGCTGGGGTTGAAGGCTGTGGAGGGGGAGCTGCAATCAGAGCTGCTCTTCAGGATGGCTCAGCTGGCATTGGCATAGGGAATGGATGGGCACCTGAGCCTGGGGCAGGGGGCAGTTGGGAGACTGGCAGGCAGGGAAGTGGGTGGTCCTCTCAGTGAAAGTCATCTGCTGTGTGGCCTCAAATGACCAGATACAAAGTAGACACAAGTGTATAAGCGTGGGCCAGGTGGACTCCGGTGCAGCTGAGAGGGGTGGGAGGAGGTGGTCCCTTCTTGTGGGGCCATGAAGGAGGACTGCCTGGAGGAGGCAGTGTTTGCACGGAGCCTTACCCAGCTGCATTTGGACAGGTCGACTGAACAGGTGGAAGGCCCATGGCTTTGGGTCTGTTGTAGGCCGTGATTTATAGAACAAGGAGCAGCAAGGGGTTGGGGCAGTCACCCAGCGCCCAGGATCAGTCCCAGTGCTCAGTCCCAGCTAGAGTCTGGGCCTTGGACTTCTCCTTTCTCTAGCACAGACCTTCTGTAACTTGGGGACCAGCTGTGTGTGTGTCTGTGCTTCCCATGGCCCCACCGCCTGGACAGAGCTGACAGAGATCCCAGGGCTGCGGCTTTCAGGTCCACCCTCATCCTCCACCCCTGCCCCCACCCCCACTGCCAGGCCTTTGCCCATCCAGAGCCTAGCAGGACAGACAGGGACAGGAGCCCTTGCTTTAAAGACAGGAAACTGAGGCTGGAGAGGACAGCAGCATGCCAAGGCCACCAGCCAGCCGGTGCTGGCCCTGGGGACAGAGTTCGGGTCTCCTAATCGCTGGCTACACTGTGCCCTGCCCACTGCGTCAGCTCAGGAGGGAGCGACTGATAAGGATGCAGTTCCTGCTGCCAACCCGCCCGCGCCTGCCCCCAAGCTGTGCCCTAGGAAGCACATGCCACTCCCTCTGCTCAGCCTGCCCGTCTCCCGCCTCTCCCCTCTGCTCATGCTCATGACACCTCCTCCAGGAAGCCTTCCAGAGGTGCTCTGAGATCACACAGCCAGCCACCTTTGCACCCAGCTCCCCTGTGCCTCTCTCTCTTAAAGATCCTTTTCCTTTTTTATGTCCTCATAGAAAAACCTAGAAAAGTTTACAGATGAGCTATCATCACCTACACTTCCTGTCATTCAGGGGTAGGACAGCGCTGTTTTTTCTCCATTTTGCCTTCTCAACACTATCTGGGCACTGCTCAGCTCACTGTCCTGACATGTCCATGTCACCTTCTCTCAGGGCATGCCCCCATTTTCCTGACTGTGTGACTCCCTCGTGTGTGGCTGCATCACAGGGTAGCCAGCCGGCCACCACTGTGCGTCGTCCTCACTCTGTGTGGGCCTTGCCGTGTGTGGCCGTGACCAGCACCCTTCTTCATAGGGGTCAAGAGCACCAGTCCTTCTCCTGTCCCCATTGAAATGCGAGACTGTCTTCTGGAATGTCTGTGCCCACTGGGACCATGACTGCCCTGCAGGAGATTCTCCTGGGATGAATGAGTGAGTGAGTGAGTGAGTGAATGAATGAATGAGTGAGTGAGTGAGTGAATGAGTGAGTGAGTGAATGAATGAGTGAGTGAGTGAATGAGTGAGTGAGTGAGGAAGTGAGTGATGAATGAGTGAGTAAGTGAGTGAATGAGTGAGTGAATGAGTGAGTGAGTGAATGAGTGAGTGAGGAAGTGAGTGATGAATGAGTGAGTGAGTGAGTGAATGAATGAACGAGTGAGTGAATGACCATGAGCCACAAATGCATGAGTGTCCCCTGCACAGGGTAGTGGTGGCCCCATCCCCCAAGCCTGCCCTCCCTTCCCACCCAGATCTACCTGCACCTGCGCTCCTACACGGTCCCCAATGAGCAGAGGTACATCATCCGCCTGCTCCTCATCGTGCCCGTCTATGCCTTCAATTCCTGGCTGAGCCTCCTCCTCCTGGGGGGCCACCGGCACTACATCTACCTGGACTCTGTGCGGGACTGCTATGAAGGTGAGTGCTCAGCGTGGGCAGGAGTGTCCTGTGAGCTGGAGCCCGGGGCGTGGGGGGCAGCTGCCCTCAGGCCTGAGTCTGGCTTCGCCAGGCCCTGTGCTGGGGGGAGTTGCCTGACGGCGGGGATCAACAGCGCTGGGATTGGGGGTGCTGAGGCCAGGCCTGCCCAGAGTTCGGAAAGGAGACAGGGCCTTAGGGAGGTGGGGGTGGCAGTCCCAGTTCCCCGGGTCGGAGAACCATCTCAGAGCTGGCTGGGAGCCCCCAGGAGGGCAGGGCTCTGCTATGGAACCCGAGCCTTAGCTTGTCCTTTGAGAAGTGGGTCCTCCGTCGGGGTCGGGGGACTTCCTTCAGGGAGTGCCGGCGAGGCTGCCAGGCTCACTGCACCCTGACCCGTGGGCCTGGGCCTCGCAGCCTTCGCCATTTACAGCTTCCTGAGCCTCTGCTTCCAGTACCTGGGGGGCGAGAGCGCCATCATGGCTGAGATTCGGGGGAAGCCTGTCCGGTAAGCGCCCCCCGTGGAGCCCTCCTGGCCCCCCCCACGCCCCGGGCAGCGGGTGGCTGGGCCCCATCCCCCGGGGCCAGGACTCAGGGACTCGCACACCCAGGTCCAGCTGCCTCTACGGCACCTGCTGCCTGCGGGGCACGGCCTACTCCGTCGGGTTCCTGCGCTTCTGCAAGCAGGTGAGTGGGTCCTCCCCGCCCCCGGTGCGCTGCCCCCACGCGCCCGCCCTCACTCCCGCCCCCCGCACCAGGCCACGCTGCAGTTCTGTGCCGTGAAGCCCGCCATGGCTTTGGTCACCGTCGCGCTGCAGGCGGCCGGCAAATACCACGATGGGGACTTCAGGTAAGGCCGGTGGGCAGGGCGCAGCCGGGGGCCCGGGGGGGGGGGGAGGGCAGGAGGGGCGCTCAGCACACGAGGGCAGGCTTCTCCTCCTCTCGGGCAGGTGACAGGCGAGGCAAGCAGCCCAGGGAGCGGGCCCTTGTCACCTGTGTCCTTGGGAGCCCAGGAGCCCGGGCAGCAATGGGCCCCCTGGAGGAGAGCAAGGGCTGGGTTCAGGGTGCGCAGGACAGGGTCCACATGCACATACCACAAACATGCACACGCACTGACATGTGTGCACACACCACGCATGCACAATGCACACGCACACACACGCACAACCACAGCGCTCACATGTGCACATACCACACGCCCAATGCTCACATGTGCACACACATGCACGCACGCACTGCACCCGCTCATGCGTACATACAGACATGGATGTCTGCCTGTGTCCACAATACAGAGGGCCCAGGTGGGCAGGGGAGGGGCAGGAGAACGGCCACGTCCTCACTGCAGGGCCCCTCGCCAGCGCCCCTAGCTCCTGCCCGCGGGAGGGGGCAGGCCTGGGTCGGTGCTGCCACAGCTGGTGTGGGTGGGAGGGCAGAGGGCGTGGGGCCCGCACTGACCTGGCCCCCCCCCCGGCCCCCAGCATCCACAGCGGCTACCTCTACGTCACCCTCGTCTACAACGCCTCCGTCAGCCTGGCCCTCTACGCCCTGTTCCTTTTCTACTTCGCCACCAGGGAGCTCCTGCGGCCCTTCGAGCCCGTCCTCAAGTTCCTCACCATCAAGGCCATCATCTTCCTCTCCTTCTGGCAGGGTGGGTGGGGCTGCTGAGCCCAGAGCCTGGTTCCAATCCCACCTCCACCCCAGCACCCTCGGGCCCAGCCTCAGTTTCCCTGGCTGTGGCACAGGGAGCAACAGTCCTCTCAGAGAGAAGCTAGGTGCAGGGCTGGCTGGTGTGGGTCCCCAGGCCCCGGCCAGGCTGGGGGGACTCCCACAGGCAGGGAGGCCCAGGGCTGGGGTGTGGGGAGTTCTTGGTTATCTGCTGTGCCAAGAGCCCAGCTTTGGAGCCCCCTGAACTTCAGTCTCCCCTGCACGGAATGGGACCACATGGGTGGGCAGGCCTTCCCTGGGCTGGGGCCACGGGGACCTCTGGGGGCCTGACCCTTGCCCTCCCCGCAAACCTCCTCCAAGCTCATGAGGAGGGCGGCCATGGGATTCTTGGCTTGGTGTCCTCTCTGGCCCAGCCTCCTGTCCACGTGGTATCTGAGTGGCTGTCACCTCCCACAGGGTTGCTGCTGGCCATCCTGGAGAGGTGTGGGGTCATCCCTGAGGCCCAGGCAGTGGATGGGAGCAGGGTGGGGGCTGGCACGCTGGCTGCCGGCTACCAGAACTTCATCATCTGCATCGAGATGCTCTTTGCCTCTGTCGCCCTGCGATACGCCTTCACCTGCCGCGTGTACGCAGAGAAGAAGGACAGCTCACCAGGTGTGCGGCCCTGCCCGCTGGGGGAGGCAGGTGCAGTGCTTGGGATGGGGTGTGACCAGCCCCCCCAGCCCACCCCGCACCACGTCCCCATCCCATCCTGCACACAGGCCCAGGGAATATCACCTGGATGGGCAGGGAGGACCAAGCCCAGGACAGGCTGCACTGGAGCCTGGGCGCAGGCAGTCTGGACAGGACACTGGGCCCCAAGGCCCCTGCCCACCCCTCCCAGGCACCGGGCCAGCCTGACGGGGTGGGAATAAGGGTGGTTGGTCTGGCATCCCTAGGGAATGGCCCGTTTGGCCAGGGAGTCCTGGGGCTGGGGGCAAGGGGGCAAGACGGGCCAGGGAGACCGCAGCCCCTACACGCACGTGTGCGCCCACAGCCCCAGCGGCGGCCATGCAGAGCATCTCCAGTGGCCTCAAGGAGACCATGAGCCCGCAGGACATCGTGAGCGACGCCATCCACAACTTCTCGCCCGCCTACCAGCAGTACGCGCAGCAGGCCACGCAGGAGGCCCCGGTGCCCGGCGCCCGCCCCGGCGGGGCTGGCAGCAGCCGGAGGAGCCGTGACGTGGAGAAGAGGATGCTCATCCCCTCAGAGGGGCTGTAGGGCCAGGCACTGGCCCCTGGGAAAGGACAGGCCCCTCAGCCACCAACCCTCTTGCCAAAGGCCAGCCTCTCCTGAGCCCTCCTGCCAGGCTGATGGAAGAAGGCGCCTGAGCTGGTCTGAGGAGCCCGGGGGCCTGCCGGGTGCAGGTGGCCCCCTGGGCGGTGTGCCGGCGTGGGCTCCCAGATGGGCAGGTCCCAGGCGGGCAGCACAGGCGAGGGGGCGGGGGCACGGGTGGCTCAGCCAGGCCCTGCTGAGGTCCTCTTGGGCCACAGGAGCCCTGGCCAGTCCCCAGCCCGGGAAGAGGCACCCCGTGTGGGCTGGGGCCACCAGCAGAGCAGGCAGGGCTTCCGCGTACTTACACATAAATCTGGTTTTCTAGGAATTCCTGTGGCCTCTGTTCCTGTGGGGCTGGGGCCCTGGTATACGCACCGTGGTGAGGCCGAAGTCTGGGTGCTGGGGGTGGCGTCCCAGCTCCAGGCAGGGCAGGACGGGAACTCACCGCTACCGAGTGCCCTGCCCTGTGCCGCCTGAGCCCGGGGTGCGTGGTCTCCTCCGCACCAGCCCCGCAGTGGGCACTCCGGCCACACATACACAGCCCCGAGGGCCAGCAGGGCCTGAGCTAGAGCCCCCCTCCCCAGCTTTCTCCCTCCGTGGGGGAGCTGAGCCCAGATAGGGCCCCACCCTCCAAAGCCAAGCAGGAGGGGCAACAGAGGCAGCCCTTCAGGGAGGGAGGGGGGACTCCTGGAGCCCGTGGCTGGGCCTGGGTGTCGGGGTCACCTTACAGGCAGGAGCCACGTGCAGCGGTGGTTGCAGGTCTTGGTCTGTCCTGTGTCTGGGCGTCCCGACAGGGGAGGGGGGCAGGGGGTGGGCAGTGGCATGGGCTTCCTGAGGACCCACAGGCAGAGAGGCCCAGTGGCCACCCCCCCCACTCCCACATCACCAGGGAAAGAGATGGAGGTGCCAAGTCTCAGAGACAGCAGGACGGGACCTGGCCAGCAGTGTCCACCGTGAGGGGGCCGCTCCCGGGGCCCAGCCCTGCTTCCTGCAGAGACAGGCCCGGCCCCCTCACTCCTCATGCCCGCTGGAAAGTCCCCCACTCGGTGTGACCTATCGCGCCCTCTGCAGCTGGGAGGCCCGCACGGCTTCGTGCCAGGCCACCCACAGCTCAGCCGGCAGCGGAGAAGAGGGCAGGCTCCCCCAGACGCGCTACCCAAGGTGGGAGGAGGTCCTGGAGGCTGCAGGACAGAGGCACAGTGCCAGGCCGTGAGCGAGGGGTGCTGCCCGCACGCCCTTGCCCAGGAGGGACTCTGTGAGCCAGGCTGCCCCCCCAACTTGGGGGCCATCCACAGGACCCCGCAGCCCGGGATACCTACTCCTAACAGCATCCCATGTGGACCCTGCTCTCCAGGTGAGGGGGGCTAGGATATGGGGGCGCAGCACACCAGAGACACAGCGAGAGGCGTCTGAAACCAGGAAACTTTATTGCAAAGGTACAAAAGCGTCCGCAGAGGTGCACAGCAATAAATTAGGTGGCGGCCGTGGGGCGGGGCCCGCGCCTCGCGAACACGGACCACAGAGAGGGTCTCAATAACTTATATTAGGATGAAAGCAGCACAAAAATAAATATTGAAATGAAGTTGCTGAGCGGCAGGAGGTGCAGGAGCAGGTGAGGGCCACAGACGGAGACCTGTCCCCTGGGAACAGCAAGGGGCCGCCCCCTTGGGGAAGGACTCCGGAGCCGAAACACAGGAGACAGAAAGCAAACCCACGCAACAGAGGTCCTTGCTTTTTCTCTTAAATAAAAAATCCATATATTAAACTGTGACAATGAAATCTCAACAACCAGAAAGGAAAAGCGGGGGCCAGTGCAGTCTTCCTTCTGCGACCCCCGTGCCTGGAGAAGGAGCCACGTCCCACGAACCAGGCACCCCGGGGATCTGGGGCAGCTGCCAAGCGGGACACCTGGCCAGACCCCCGGCAGAGGGCAGGCGGGGAGACGGGGGTCAGCGGGTGAGCTCCCCCCGCCGACATGGACCCACACTCGGACTGCAGCTCTGCTGGTTTACAGTATCAAACGGGAAAAGGTACAAAAATCCGTACGATAAAATGTGTATAATCTTATATATATATATACTTCTCTCTCTTAAATACTGCCCCGCGGTCCTTACTTTTATCCAATGTGGATTACCTACCACAGCTACGGCACTGACCGCGTCCTGGGCCCGGGGCCTTTGCTTTGAGGCTGCAGCCATCCCCCGACAGGGCACTGCCACAGGCCAGCCCGCCAGTCACCTGCTGTCACGCAGACACAGCAAGGACATGGCACTTTCTGACACGGCTGGCACCCTGCCCAGGGTGGGGGCCTTCACAGCTTGCTGGGGGCTCACTGGGTGGGGGCTGGGGCCCAGCGGCCTGGGGCTGGTGGCGGGGCTCGGGTGTGCAGCTCACCCAGCACCTTCCCCGGACGAGCAGAAAGGGGTGGCTGCACTGCAGCAGCTCCCAGGGATGGAAACCCCAGCAAATGTCACCAAGGTCACCGTGGCCCCAAAGCGCAGAGAACAGGCGACGGCTGCAGGCGAGGGTAGGCTCCAAGGGAAGAGCCCCGTCCTCTCACGCTGACAGACCACCCCGGTGTCCCGCCTTCCCGGCCCAGTGCCCGCCGCCTCCCTGTCGCGGCCCTCCTCACCCCGCACACAAACCCAGAGGCCACCAAGTGACCATCTGTGACATGGGCTCCTCCAAGGCCCCCCGTGCTGCCGGAGGCCCGCCCCCCCCGCCCCCACCCCCGCGTGCGGCCGCCCTCCCCTCCTGCTCCCTGGCACAGGGCTCTGGCTGAGGCTAAAGCAAAGTCACGGTGTGTCTGGACACCGGGGACAGAAGGATCTTCCTGGGCACCAGGGCACAGTCAGGGCAGTGAGGGCTCCGGCTGGCTGCTGGGTCCCAGCAGGGGGACGGCTGCTGGAGGGATGGAAGACGGAGCCCCTGCCGCGGGGCCACGCAGCCGACTCCTGTGAGGCACAGGCCCCTGCAAACCGTCTGGAGGACAGGCGAGCCCGGAGGAGGGCCGGCGCGGGTGTGCGTGGGTGCGCGTGGGTGCATGTGGGCGCGTGGGGGAGGCGTGCGGCACGCAGCTTCACGAGACCCTACTCTTCCCCTGGCACCCACAGCCGCCAGTCTGCGTGTGGACGCGGACCTCGGGGGTCTGTCCCCCTGGCCCTCTGACAAGCACGGGGGTGTGCCCACCGCCCGTCCACTGGCGCCCGGCGCCCGGCACTAGGAGGCGGCCGAGAAGGGCACGGAGGGGGATTTGACGATGGTGATGACACTGGTAGTGGCCACTTTGGAGGGCGTGACAGGGCCGCGGGCGACGGTGCGCGCGAAGCTCTGCAGGGCCTCGTACTTGGCGCGCAGCGCGTCCAGCTCCAGCCGCATGCTGGCGTTCTCCGAGGCCAGCTTCTCCACCTCGCGCTGCAGCTCCACCCGCTGCCGCTCCAGCTCCTCCTTCTGCGTCACCCGCTTGATGCGGCAGCTGGCGGCGTAGCCGCGGTTCTTGAGCGTGCGCCGCCGCTGCTTGAGCCGCACCACCTCCTCCTTGGACAGGCCCCGCAGGTGCTGGTTCAGCTCCCGCACCGACAGGGACACCAGCTCATCGTCGCTGAGCGCCGGGGCGTTCTCGCCCGCCTCCTTCTTGACCTGTGGGCCGGGCACGGGCAGCACGCGCTGGAGGACGGCGGGCGGGTGAGAGCCTGGGTCCCGGCAGCACCCCCTCTGCACCCCAGGCTGCCCTCGCATCCCCGCCAGGGAGTCCCTCGACAGGGTGCCCACGGCGGCTGTGAGACTGGCCGTTCCCCGAGGGAGCCACCCAAACCTGCGAGGAGGTGCCACGGGGCTGCCAACGGCACCGCCAGCCTCGGGAGCCGATGGGGACAGTTGCAGCCAGGCCCCCAGGCCAGGCCACACAGCCCGCGGCCTTCCACGCGGAGATCACCTTCCCGGACTTCCTGTGGCCACAGCCCCTGACTCTGTCCCCATTTCCTCCAGGGACGCTTCCTCGGGCCCACAGCCCTCCACCCTGTTCCAGGGGAGAGGGCCCCTCCCGCCCCCTCTGAGGGTGGTCCCGGAAGGAGGGGCAGGCAGACAGGGTCCAGGCCCGCCCACTTCCACCCTGCTTACCTTGAATGCCTTGTTCGGTTTGGGATTCGTCGTCATAACCTGGGCACAGTCACCTGGACAGAACTGCTTAGGAACCGCGACTAGAAGGGCACAGAACAGAGACAGGTGGGTCAGGTGCGCCGGAGTGGGGACAGGTGTGCCCTTCCACAGGTGGCCCAGAGCCGCCGTCCCCACCACAGAGGCTCCAAGCAGGCTCAGCCCACCTTCCCTCCTGTCCAGTCACAATGCCCCGAGAGCCCAGCGGGCCCCCACCTGCCGTGAGGAGCACCCCCAGGGCAGGCATCCAGGGGGCCCAGAGTCACACCCCCCACCCCAAGGACCAGCTCACAGAGCAGCCAGACCCACCGCATCTGAGGGCCCCCTGCCCCCCAGGGTGAGAGTGCCAGCACCCAGGGGAGACGCCAGGCTGAGGAGCCTCTGAGCGCGGCACTTAACCCCTGGGAGGCACGGGGGGCCACGTTCAGGGCTAGCGGACACACATGACAGCCCCCCGAGGACAACCGCACTTGGCACCTGAGGAGCTGCCAGCCTTGGGTGGCACCTGTCCCGGCAGAGCCTGTCACCCCTGAGAGGATGGTGAACCCCCCTTTGGGGGGCCCCGCCCTTCTAGCTGGCCTACCTCTGCCGAGGGCTCGGCCGCTGTGACATCACTGTCCCCCAGGGCTGCCCCCCAGCCACGACCTGGGGCCCAAGGGTGGGCAGGGCTCCCTACGCCAGCCTGGGGGCGGCCTGGGGAAGTGGGGAGTCACCACCTGAAGAGCTCATGGCTTGTCTGGCGGGAGCCGTCCCCGCCGCCCTCGCTGGCGCCGCCCGCTCCTTTGCGCGGCCGCACTGTGTCACACATCCTAATCATTCATGGAAAAGCCAGCCAAGCATCCCAAGCATGATTCCCTCTGATAGTTGCCATGGAGACCTTGGGAAGAGCCAACCCCTGATGGTCGTCATGGAAACAGAGAAGCCCACAGCAACAATGGCTTCGGGCCAGCAATGCAGACATCACAGGCTGTGAGACAGTAAACAAGCCCCTGTGCCCCAGGGGCTGGGGGTCAGAGCCTGGCTGGCTCTGTTGCCAGCTCACAGGATGGGGTGCACCCCGACACCCCAAGTCCCAGGCCAGGTGAACAATCAGGAGGACACCAGGGAGCCGCACCATGGAGGGTCCTCGGGCTCCAGAGACGGCGCCACATCCCGGCCCCCATCCCAGCCTCCCTCTCGATCCAGACTAGGTGGGTGGGTGGCCTCCACCCCACCCCGCCTTGGCTGCGGCCCAGGACCCCCCCGTAGCACCGCCAGGCCCCTCTGTCTGCTCAGATGCGTCTGTGGGCCCGCGGACCCTGCCCCACAGAGGCCGCAAACCCGCACGGGTCTCAGCACCCATGCCTCCCGGGCCCCTCGCCTGGGCACTGATGAAGGAGATGGGGGGCAGGGTTGGCTAGAGGCCCCTCGGCACCCTCACGTGGGGGCACACACGTGCCCAAGAAGGCAGGCTGCAGTCTGGAAGCTCCTAGCAAGGGGCCGAGAGCTGCTTCTGACAGCGCTGGGCCTCGGCATCTCCCGCCAGGGCTGCGGTCAAAGCCGCACAGGAGAGGGCCCCGCGGGGAGGGGGGCGGCTGTGAGAAACCTCTCCAGGCCGAGCGAGGAAGGGCGGCGGGTGTCGCTGCGGCTCCCATCCCGGCTGAGCGCGTCAGCGCACGAGGGCCCGGAGCCGCCACGCATAGCTGTGTGGTGAGTCACCGGCTGTTTACAGAGCAAAAGCTCACATTCCCAGACCCGGCGGCCTGCCCGGGGAAGAGCGAGGCCCAGCCCAGCACTCGCCCCGAGCAGACCCGCAGACCCCCGGACGGACGGACGGACGGCTGGGGCCAGAGCCAGCTCCGCCAGCATGCGGGCCGCAGGGGGGAGTTCAGGGCACCTGCCCGCCGCGTGATCCATGCTGGGACGTGCGCAGCCGCCACAGGATGGCCTCAGGGTGCGGGCTCGGCCCCTCCCCGCAGGCAGCCCCGCAGGGTCCGCTCCCACCACAGCCACAGGGCCTGGGCCGCTAGGGGCCGGGTCCCAGCCGAGGGGCCTCAGCAGACGCAGAAGAGGCCCAGGCGCCCCGGCCCCCCCACTTGGGTCTGGCCTCAGGGCCTGCCTTCGGGTCTCAGATCTCCTGTTCAACGGGAGCAGCATGAGGGTCATCCCCTCGAGGTCAGCACCCCCTCTTCTCTGCGCGTCCCCACCTCCTCTTCTGAAAGGGGGGGCTCAGAACCAAGGGGCCGCAGGGACCTGTCCAGCTTCCAAAGCCTCAGCAGGGCCACAGTGATGACACCAGGAGGGACCTGACTGGGGGCTTCACGCTGAGCGCACCTTCGGGGCTGCGCCCAGACCCCCAGAGGAGCCAGAGGCTGCGGGCAGACATGACCCCCACTTCCCCAGGTGGAGGTCCTGGCCATGCCCCGCCCCCAGGGCAGGGCTGCGAGCACCAAGCGCTCAGCACTGACAGGAGCACGTCATGTGCCGTCAAACCACCACCCCGGCGGGCTGGAGCGCTGCCCTGTGCACCTACAGGTGGTGGGTTTGATCCCCGGTTGCGGTGCCCACCGAGGACGCGGGTGCTATCCCCGGTCGGGGCGCACACAGGAGGCAACCAGGCAGTGTTTCTCTCGCGCATTGATGTCTCTCTCTCTCCCTCCTCTCTCTAAAATCAATAAACACACTTTAGAGTGAGGATTAAAAACAACCACCACCGTCCCAGACAGGTGTCTGCAGACCAGCAAGCCTCAGCCCCGCCGGCACCCCGGTGGGCTCACGACAGTCGCCGGCGGGCCCTGCCCGCTGCCCGCACCGCAGCCTCAGCCACCGATCAGCCCGAGAAGGGTCCTCCAGCCGCTTCCCCTGAGGTGCTCCCGGCACGGGTCCACGTCCCTCGAAAAAAAGAACGCAAACCACGTGCAGAGTCCCTGCGCCAGGCGGGTCTGCACTGCCCCCTGGGGACCGCTCACCCGCCGTGGGGACAGTCACGTGTTTGTCTCCTGCAGCCCTGGCGACGCTTTTGGTCCAGAGTGGGCAGTCGGCACCTGCCACAGGGGACACCTGGTGGGTGACTACTTTTCTAACTGAAGAGGCTGGTTTCCAGCCCAAAGCCAGTAACTTCGCTCGGAGGCACGTCCGTCCGAGCAGTTCACAGGAAGCTCACTTCCTCCACGGAAAGGAAGCACGCCGGCAGCCGGCACGGGCCCACTCACCGCGGCGGGTTGGGGTAAATCGGGGGGCTGGGCGTCCCTCCCCTGCAAGCCCCATAAGAGCAGGGCAGGGCTGCTCTGCCCGAGAATGGCCTGGAATCCTGTCCTGGGGCGTCCTGTGGGCAGGGAGCCCAGGTTCCACAGTCGGGACCGCCCGCCAGGAGGCAGGTGAGCTGGAGGCCAGGGTCTCGGACCCCCACTCCCAGCAAATAGTGGCTGCTTGCCCATGGCTTGGACTCCGCTCCGCTGGGCGGCTCTCAGCCCTGGCCTTGCCCTGCATGTGCTGGTCGGGGCTGGGCTGGGCCCAGCGTCAGGGCCCATCAGTCAGGCCAGCGGGGTGCGGCAACCCCACCCACGCAGCCCTGGGTCTAGGTAACCCAGCAGAAAAGGGGCTTAGACTTTCAAAGGCTCTAATTCTTTTCTTAAATATTTATTTATTTACCTACTTATTTTTTTCTCTTCCGAGAGGGGAAGGGAGGGAGAAAGGGGACACTGGCTGAGAGACAAGCACCGTCAGGGATGGTTGCCTTTCGTACGCTCCCCAATCAGGGACTGAACCTGCAACGCAGGCAGGTGTGCCTGATGCCCGCCACTAAGCCACACCGGCCAGGGCTCGAAGGCTCTAATTCTCACCTAGATTGAACAACCAGCTGCCAGCCTCGAGCGTGAGCCTCAGGTGGGCCCGCAGCCAAATCTGGCGCTCAGCATGGTGGGGGGGGGGCTCTCAGAAACGCTTGCTCCTCTTGGGTGTGGGGAGAAGGCAGCGGCCCCCGCCGCCACTGCTGGGCCAGCGCCCCTCCCACCCCGTTCTCCAGGGCTCAGGATGGAGGTCCTGGGAGAAGAGGCAGGGGCAGGAGGCACACCAGGAAGCGAGGGGAAGAGGTTCCTTCCTGGGGAAGCAGCAGCTGCCTCCCCCTGACCACCCTGATGTGGCTACCACTGCCCTAAGGGGACTGGGGACCTTTTTACAAGGGACCCAATGCCGAACACCCGTCCCAGCTGCTGCCACACAGCTGGTGCCACCCAACTGCAGGCGGTCCCCGGAGCCGGGAGGCTCCCCAGCGCCGCACCCACCCCACACCAGGCACTGACATCCCAAGCCAGCTCCCCCCAGCGCGGGGGTGCATCCCACAGAGGCCTGCTGGGCAGCCCCCAGCCCAGCCCACGCCCAGCTTTGAGGCTGGCCCTGGCTGGGTGCCCTCCAGCAAGACGTGACTGTCTGCTGGGCTTGGAGGACATCTGGTCACCTTGCCTCTGCAGTCCCAGGAAGCTGTGTCATCCTGGCTGCGTCCAGAGGTGACTCAGCTGGCGGCAGCTGATGGCAGGCTGAACGCCACGCCCCTGGCTAGCCGTGTCCTGGACCCTCGCTCCCACCACCCAGCTTCGGTCAAGCCTGCTCCCCTGTGGGCTCCTGTCCTTCCCCCCAGCCTGTCTCCTGCCACCCAAGCCCACGTGCAGCCAGGGTGTCCCCTGGGAGACCTGACGGTCTGCCCTCCTGCCGACTCTCCAGCTCAGGGGGGGACCCCAGAAATCGCCCCTAAAGCCTCTCCTCTCTTCACACGTCTACTCCCTGGCTCTGGCCTGCTGGCCTCGGCCCCAGTCTCTCAGATCCGGTGGGCAGCTCCATCCCAGCCAGACCCCCAGCTTCCATCTGGACTCTGACCCAGGCCACCCAAATGCAGCCTGCACAGGCCAGCAGAGGGACCCCCACCCCTGCCCAGCATCCTGCGAGCGCTACACTGCCTGCCCCGGCCACCTGCTGACCTGCTGCATCCCAGGGCTCCATCTCTGGCTTCTTAGAAGGGCTCCCGCCCTTCTCCCCCATGGCCCCCTGCCCTCCCGCCCTCCCCCAACCTCAGCCTCACCACAAAGCCCCCTCGTGAGTACACAGGGCCATGCCCAAGGGCTGACCATGGTCCCCCCATCCAGGGGCAGCCGGGGACACGCCCCCTATACCTGCTTCCCCCCTCCTGGCAGGTGCAAGGTGTGCTGCATAAGCAGATGTGTCAGCACTGCCCTGAAGGGAGGGCGCCTGGGGGGCGCCTTCACCCCAACACCCCCCTGCTCCCCCTTGCCTGGACACCCAGACAGGTGGCACAGAGAAGCAGGCAGGTGGCTGCAGCAGGCCCGACTGGGCTCCCTCATCTAAAAGGGGTGTGTGTGTGTGTGTGTGTGTGTGTGTGTGTGCACGTGTGCCCTGTGTGACCCAAGGCTCATCCCTACCTGCCCCCAAATTCTACGGTTTTAAGACGACACTTTCAACTTCCTGAACCGGTAGAAAGAGGAAGCACAGCGAGGGTGTGATTATGAAAAGCAAAAGCAGACATGGAGGGAGCCACGCACCTTCTACTAGCGGGGAGCGGGGAGGCGGTGCAAGGCGGGTGAGTCACTGTTTACTGCACCGAGGAGTGGCCCAGCTGGCCGGGCTGCACTTCCCGTGTGGACCGGACCGACGTCCAGAAAGTCCACTCAGGGAACCTTTAGACTCAGGAAGAGCCAGGCCACAGGCTGGGTTTCTTCCAGGCCAGGGACGGGGGAGTGTGAACAAACGCTCCCGTGGCGGGGCGCCCCAGAGAGGAGCGCGCACAGTGCGGACCAAGAGGGGCACCCAGAGCCCACACGGCCCCCACAGCCTCCGGGCTGAGAGCAGTGAGCCCAAGCGAAGCAAGAGCACCGCCCCCTCCCCCCGCGGGGCCTATGCAACTCCCACCTGAGCGACCACCTGGAAGTGGGCGGGGCTGAACTTGTAAGGGGTTCCTTGAAGCCCAGCTGCGTTCAAGCCCAAACGCAAACGCTCCTGGGAGAAACCTTGCTTTGTGTTTTCACTTAACAAAACGCTTTATTTTTAAATAGCAGCCTCGCTTTAAGTTATAAAAGCAGGTCCCCTGGGCCAGGCTCAAACGCAAACCTTCCTGATGGGCTACCTGGGCAGGGAAGTGCATATAAAGCTCCCTAGCGGCCCACAGCGCAACAGGTGGCAAGTGTGTCCCACGCACATCCACTTCCAGACCCCAGACCGCCCCTCAACTGACTTAGAGGAACTCCTTTAAAAGCTCTAGTCCCCCGAAGAGGGGCCGCACGCCTGGGGCCAGAGCTCGGGAAGGGCGGCGTTCCCACACAGCTGCGCGTTATGCACACACCTGTGCAAAACTTCCTCCACGCCAACAAAAGTCTGGGCGGCAGCTTGGCGGCCAAGACGCACGCGCGCGCGCGCGGGAACCCCCGGGTCCCACCAGCCAGTGTTGGGTGTGCACCTCCCGGAGGTGGCTGCCCAAGGGCCCGTGGCTGAATGAACCGCGAGGCGGCGGAAGATCCCCCCCTTCTGCTCCGGCACAAGAGCCGTGTGAAAGGTAAACAGGGCGTAATCATTAACACGCGAAGGGCGCGCAACTCCCAGCAACGCCGACGCAACCGCCGCACGGCGGGCAGGTGTCGCTGGTACAGACTCGATAACTGCGTGAGAAGCCTCCCGGGACAGGCAGGGGTTTGCGGAGTCTAACGCTTCCCGTCCCGTCCTCTCCCCGCCGAGGCGCCGGAGAAGCTGTGTAAGCGGACAGCCCGACAGAGCCCCTGTGCCCTGAACTCAGCACGATCACAGAAGAACCGCCTTCAAAGTTAGAAGAGACCCTGACTCACAGGTGAGAAAAGTGAGCCGGGCCGAGGGGGTTGGGGGAAGTGACAGGCGTGCCCAGTCCCCTCCCCGCCCAAGGCCGCCCCTCGGGGGAACCCCTGGCAGGCTCGCTGCTCAGAACGTGACCCCCACCAGCGAGTCCCCAGCTCCTGCGCCTCCCCACCCCGATCGGTGCGAACCCTGCCATGGGCACGGTGGGAAGAGGCGGCGGGGCCGGCGGGCAGCGCGCTGGAGCCGCGGAGGCGCCACGGTTCCTGAGGCCCAGTGGCCCTGCGGGACCACGCGCTCCCTGCACGTGGCGGATTATTTGCGCCCCCGCCTTCCCGCCTCGGAGTCTGTCTCCGAGGCTAAATGCAGACAGGTGGGGAGGGAGGGGGAGTCGAGACCGCGGGCACCCCTGTCCTGCCCCGCCCTCCCCTGGGCGCCCAGCGTCTCGGGGCTCCCGCACGGGTCGGCCTTGGCGGGGCCGCGCTCCCCAGCCCAGTAAAGGAAGGCGACCCGGTCTAAGGGCCCGGACCAGACGCCCCACCCGCGCGACGATCGGGGGCAGCACACCTGACGGCAGGTGCGCGGGACAGGCGTGGGGCTCAGGGTCCCGCCCAACTTCGCCAAGATTCCCGGGCCGCCCTGACTCGGCGCCCAGCAGCCCCCCGCCGCACCCCCAGCCCACCGGGCCCCGCCGATCGCCCCTCACCTGGCGTCGTGCAGGGGCCGCAGGCGCGCGGCGGCTCCTCGCGGGCACGCACTCTCCTCCCGCTCGCGCTCACTCCGGTGCTCGCTCTGGGCCGCTGCCTCCGCCGCGTGCTCCGGCTCGGACTTCGCGAAGAACAACAAGTCCCCCCCGCTGCCCGCCCGCAGCCAGCGCGCCGCCCGCCCGGCTCCCCAGCATCTGACACCGCTTCCGGGATCGGCGTCGCCGCGCGTCACGCCGCCCCACCCACCGTGCGCCATCGCCCCGCCCCCCGCTCGCCAGGACCCCGCCCCCTGGCGCCCCACCCCGGCTGCCCGGCGTGCTGTCCCCCCGTCCCGCTCCGGTTCCCTGTACCCCTACCGGCCTCGCCCCCCTCCGCCCCCCCAGCCTACAGATTCGCGGCCGTCAGCCCCGGCCACCCCACCGTCCTCCGGTGCCCGGTGCCGCCCTCGTGCCCACCGGTGCAGGGCGCACCGAATGAACCTGTGCCGCAGGTGGGGCGCCCCGCGTGCATCCTATCACCCGCGCGGCCCGCCGCAGGTCCCCGGTCCCGTCCCGCCGTCCCCAGGGACGTGATCACCGGGGCGCAGGGTCCCCAGGGTTTCACGAGGAGAGGTGGGCTGGGCGTGAACAGGGGCCCGCGGGCCTCCCTGCCTTGCCTCCCGGTCCTAGTTGCCCTGTCCGTCTTCTTCCCCATTTTGAGCCAACGAATGGCAACAGAGCCATTCCCCTCCTGCAGGAGAGTCGGCAGGGCGACACGGTGGGAAACGGCTTTGAGGCAAGCTTCAGGGGCCAGCGCTCCGAGACCCCGGGGCCTGGGGAGCAGGCCGCCTAAGCCCCAGCTGCTGGCGGCCACGGGGAGAGCGGCCCTCAAGGCCGGGCCCTGGGGAGCGGACTAGCCTCCCCCTGTCGCAGATGGAGGACAAAGCCAGCGAGGTGGTTCATCCAGAGTCCCACGGCCTGGCCGCGCCAGCCCCAGGATGGAAGGCTGAGCCCTTGAGGGTGCCTGGACCCCCGTCTCAGAAACAATGAGCTCCCTCCAGGCGGCTGCCTGTCGGAGTCGTGAATAAAGACGGAGGGAAACCACCAAGGCTCGGGCAGGAACGGTGGGCTTCCCAGGGGCACGGAGCACCTGCCAGGGTGACCGGGGCTCGCGTGCCTTTGGGTGTGTCCTGGGAAACAGACAAGGGACAGTGCCAAGCAGTTTGCGGGCCTTCCGTGTGCTGCCAGCACCGCAGCCTGGCCCGGCACTTACGGAGCAGCCGTGGCTTCTTGCTGTGGAGAGCCTGGGCCTCCTTCCCAGAGCCTGCGCCGCTCAGACGCTCACCCCGCACACTGCCGGTGGCCCACCAGGCCCCGGGGACGCTGCCCTGCCCGACCTCTCCCGGCTGTTTTCAGAGTGTTCTCCCCCTGGGACTGGAAGGGGGTCCCCTCTCCCCTGTCCCCCCTCGGAGCTCAAGCCTCTTTCCGCAGACCCCACCGTGGACAGTATAATCTAGTTTCTCACTGGTGACCACGTTGTTCTAACTTGACTGCAGTCTTTTCACGTTACATTTTGGCTGTGAAGAGCGTGGTCTAACGATTCTTGTTCAGTCCCTGAAAGCTGGAGCCGAGAGGCTAGAAGCAAGTGGGAGTGGGAGACGGTGCCCACACCTAGGGTGTGACCTGACGGGGGGGGGGGGCACTCTTCATTCTGCCTCCCTGGGTCTTCGTTTTCTCGGCTTTAAAATGAGCTTAGCAAAACAGAACGAAGATGGAGCTTTTAATAAGCGATGTTGGGGCAAAGTGATAACCATTTAGAAAAAGGTGAAGGTGGATCCACACTCATCCACACAATACACCCAGTATCATGCATTTCAACTAGATCGAAGACTTAACGTTCTTTTTAAAAATTATTTATTGATTTGAGAGAGAGAAAGAGAGGGAGAGAGAGCGAGACATTAACTTGCTGTTCCAGTCATTGACAGATACATCACGGGTTGATTCCTGTACTTGCCCGGACAGGGGATCAAACCTACAACAACCTTGGTGCATGGGGACAATGCTCCAGTCACCTGAGCCACCACCCAGCCAGGGCAAAGAGTCAACATTCTTAAAATGCCGCATGACAAAATGTTCCGGAAGTGGGTAGAAATGCGGGTTGCTCAGAAATGTGAATGTCCTTATGGCACTGAACTACACACCTGGAAATGATACAAATGGTTAATTTCATGTTACGTCTATTTCACCACAAAAAGTACATTTATGAAACATTAAACTTTGTGAAGAAAACATGAATGACTTCCTTTAAAACTTTGAGTGGGAAGAGGTTTTTCTAATCATAATTAAAAATCCAGACACCACAAAACAAAAAAAGACTTCAGGCAAAAACCACCATCAGCCAAGTCAGAACACAGAGTATATACCAGGAAAAAATACTTGCAGCCCACGCCCCAGGGGACTCTCTCCCTCCCGTGCCAAGGCTCCTAGAAATAGAAAAGGAAAAGAAAGAGAAGGAGCAGAGCTATGAATAGACTCACAGAAAGGGAACCCTAAGTGACAGTCGTGGGGACAGAAGGCCGTCATGAGAAATGCACACTAAAGTGACGTTGCAGCTCCTTCCCCGTCTATCAGAATCCCCAGATGGGGCCACATCCTGCGACGGCCGGGCTGGAGGCAGGACCTCGCGGGCTGTGGGTGGGGCCAGGGGGACCGGCCAACTCGTGCCGGACCTTCCCTGTCCTCGGACCCACCAACCCCACGTCTAGAACCGTGTGTCAGGAACACCTGTTCACGTGGGAGACGGGGGTGCGCGAGGCTTCTCACTGTGGCGCTGGCTGGAAACCGCCACGTCGTCATCGTGCAGGGCCCGGCGGACGCAGCCGTGGGGCAGCGCAGACGAGGTGCTCCCTACGCGCTGGGAAAGGGACACTGCTCGCCCCTGGGCACGGGCACTTCAGATGCCGCGAGTGCAGGGCAGGTGCCGTTCCGGGGCACGGCGTGGGAGGAGACCCCAGCGTGGGGCCCCGTGTCTGTACCCACCGAGGGGAGACGGGTGGCCTGGGTGCGTGCGGCGGGGGCAGGAGTGAGGCTTCTCTCTGAAACCTCTTTACACCATTTAGTTTTGACTGCTGGACCACGTAGCGTGGCGCCTACTCAGAACTATAGCCCTGGCTGCTGAGGCTCAGTGCATTGTGTGCCAGCCTGTGAACCGGAGGGTGGCCGGCTCGGTTCCCAGTCAGGGCACGTGCCTGGGTTGCAGGCCAGGTCCCAGTTGGGGGCGTGTGAGAGGCAACCACACAGTGATGTTTCTCTCCCTCTCTTTCTCCCTCCCTCCCTTCCCCTCTCTCTAAAAATAAATAAATAAAATCTTTTAAAAATCCCAAAAAGTCAAGTTAAAAGTGAAATGAAAGAGTGGGCACCCTGTGGGACGGGGGCTGGGGGAGGGAGTCAGTTTCTGAATGGCCGTGAAGCCCTTCAGGTGGCCCCTGATCCCGGCTGGCCTGGTAAATGGCCCCTCTGCTGCCGCCTTTATGGTAGAGGCAGCATCACTTAGGCCAGATGTGCCCGGTCCGCCTACCTGCTTGGGAGAGACCTGTGGTGACCCGCAGGGCCTCAGGGTGGGGTAGACGGGACCTGTCCCATTATCCAGCTGCAAGGAGCTTATCCTTGGGGAGGAGAGTCGGGTCACACGGCCCCTCCTGCCTAAGAGGTGGGACCCAGTGCCGTGGGTCCCCTGTCTGCAGTCCAGGAAAAGAGGGACACAGAGGCCTGAGACTGATTACTCTGTGGGGCGGGGGTGAGGCAGGGGCTAGCTCCATCCCTGAGGTCCCCACAGACACCCGCCGGGTCCCTGACGCATGAAGGAGGGGTCAGAACCTTGGGCAGCTCCGACTTGGGACAGACGTCCTGCGGCAGGCTCCCCCGTGAGCAGCAAGGACAAGTGCAGCTGCTGGGCGCCTGAGGGGGCTGGTGTGTGCACCCCACACCCCTAAGGGTCAGCCTGCGCGGCAGATGTTTGCTGGCCACGGACCAAGTGGCTCAGCCCTTCCTGTGTCTAGCGCCGTCCCCGCTGCCCTCAGAGGGTGTGGAACGAAGCCGGAGGAAGCAGGGACAGAAGGGGCATGAGGGCTGAGCCAGGCAGGCCCGCACCTCGGCCTCTGGGGCTGGAGCTGTCCCCTGGGAAAGTGTCCGCCGTCAGAGGGGCCAAGGCCACTCCAGGGAGGGTGGAGGTCCCGCCCGGTGCCTGGGCCACGCTCCTGCAGGGGGTCCTCTGCCAGGAAGCAGCCACAGGGACTTCTGGGGGGACAGCAAGGAGCCTGTGTGCTGGTCCCCCCTTGGCTTCTGGGTGAAGGAGGAGCTGGTCCTGGAAAAGTCTTTCCTCCTCCAGCCCAGGGGAAGGGGCAGCTCCCACTTCAGATTGGGGTGGGGTGCGGGGAGGAAGCAGAATTTGGCTTCCAGATGCCCCTCTGCGCTGGCCTCTGTGCGGCCCCCGGTGGCCCGGCCGGGTCAGCTCCCCTCCCCTGCCTCTGAGCCTGTTTCTACCTCCCTCTGCCAGAAACAGGGGTCACTGAGGACCAAGTGGGGAAGCTTTTTGTAAAGCGCGAGGCGCTCTCAGATGAGCCTGGACGGTCACTGCCGCTGTCATCGCTCCGTCTGTTTCCTTATTGTTGAGCGAGGACGTGGGTTTCCATCCACCACGCGAGGGGAACTCGGTCAGGATTTCTGAAGAAGATGCTCTCCCCGCACGATGGCGTTTTTCTAAATTCATACGTGGGACATGCTCTTTGTTGGGCACTTGAACAAGGTCACACATAGAAACAAAATCCCGTGTGGCCCCCCACCTGCCGGCGTGGGGAACATCTGGATGGCGTGTGGGGACAGGGGGACAGAGGGGTGGAGCCAGGGCTGCCCTGGTCGCTGGTCCTGCCATCCCACCTCCCAAGCCCGAGGATGGGGGGACAGAGGGGTGCCGGTGGATGCGGGGCTCCCTGGTCTGTTGCCCCCAGAGGGGAACAGACCCTCCCACCCAGCCCCCTTTCAGTTCCACCGATGCTGGCTGTGGCCTCTGGCCTACCAGGCTCTGTGCCCTTGACCTCTGCCCTCCTTGCCCTACCAGAGCTGTCTGGTCACAAGGTGCCCAGGGGCCACCCCTAGCCCTGGAAACAAAGTCTGGACCATCCTCCGCCTCAGGCATTGGGGGACACCTGGAGTCTGCGCGGGGTGCCGGCATAGGCACCCCCTTGTCCGCACTCAGCCTGTGCGGCCCCCTTCTCAAACTGCACGCCCAGGGCCCTGGAGCACACCCGGCTGGGGCAGGAGGACCCTGCCCAGGCCCCAGCCCAGCCGGGCAGTGAGGCCCCACCACGGAGCAGCTATTTCCTGGCCGCAGGCCGTTAGACCACAACCGTGGCAGACCCACCACCTCGCCCAGGGCCCGTCGGGGCTGGCGCGGGGCCCTGCGCCCTCGGCCCCACACTGCATGCTGCCCCAGCCCCTCCACTGCAGGGACCCCTGCTCCCCTCAGCAGGGCCACAGTGGCTCCAGGGAGGGTGCGCCCGACTCGCAGTCTGGAGGGTGAGGGCTGTCACGGGCTTGCCCGCCCCCCACACATCCCTCTGGGCTAAACTGAGCTCATAACAATTACGCTTCTAAGTGCGATCAGTCCCTCAGCCGCCCCCATTTACCGCCATGGCACGCAGCCCCCGGATCCGGCAGGAGCTGCGCAGACCAGGTGCTGCTGGTGGCTTGCTGGTGGCTTACGTCAGCAGGGAGACAGGCCATACAGAGAGGGACAGATAGGTGAATACCAGGATCCAGGGGAGACCGTTTTCTAAGGGAAGCTGCTAAGGTGCCAGCTAGGCCCAGCGGGGGCTGGGGGCCGTGGTTTGGGGGGCGAGGGAGGAGGGGCACACTGAGCTAAGGCCAGGCGCGGGGAAGGGCTGCAGGCGGGCACCAGGGGCCTCCTGACACTGGGCCGTCTGAGCAGAGAGGCCCTGAGGCGTGTTCCGGGACAGAGGATGGGACAGCCAGGGCCACATGCGGCTGGGAAGGTCATGCAGGCCTGGTCCTCGTCCTCAGCCCTCGGTCCTCGGTGTGGGGCTGCAATGCCCACCAGGCTGCAGAAGGGGCCTCATTTAGAGAGAGGGTCTTGGTAGGCAGAGACCCGGCAGGGATCTCGAGATGAGGCCATCCTGGATCCAGTGACAAGTGTCCTTGCAGGAGACAGAGGAGGCACACAGACACACAGGGGGTCCCGGCCCTGTGACCACGGAGGGGAGGGAGGGTGCGGTCACGAGCCTGGGACACCTGGGGCCTCCGTGGTCGGGGAGGGGCAGGGCCCGAGTCCTCGCAGGGACTAGCCCCCCGACAGCGGCCCCTCCGGCCTGCGGGTCCACAAGGGAGCGAACGAGTGCTGTGGAGGCCGTGTCAGTGGGGGCGTCCCAGCTGTGAGGACACCTGCCTCGCTCCGCAGGGAGCCCTGGTCCCCCAGAACTGCGGCTCGGGAGGCCCCTCGCTGCCTCTCCGCCCTGCGGGGCCGGAGGCTGACGCCCAGGTGACGCGCCCTCAGGGAGGACCGTCCTCCAAAGCGACTCCTGCGGCCTGAGCTGCCCGGGACCCCCGGGCTCCACGGCCTCTGACCTCCCCACCGACCCGCATCCCGGGCTGCTCCAGGCTTGCGTCTACAGGGTGGTGGCCGTGACGTGGGGACCCGCAGGAGAGAAGCTGCCTGCCCTGGGGGGGCATGGAGGAGGCCGGGGGCGGGCTTTGAAGTGAGAGGAGGAGGTGATGGAGGGACAGAGACAGGCAGCAGGAGCCCGGGCCCCGCCTGACCCCGACCCCGGTGACAGCCCCCCAGCCCACCAAGTGCGCAGCGGGGGCTCGCCCCGCCCCCCGCCCCTCCGGAGCCGCAGGAGCTGCTGGGGTGCGTTTCTTCCCAGACTTCGGCCCCTTCCCACGCGCCGGTCCGTGGCGGCTTCCTCCCCTAACCGCAGGGACGGTCGGCCTTGCCCCGGGCAGCTGCCCCGGAGGCCCCTCGGCTGCGCGGACCGGCCCTGGCGCCGGACACCCGCGCTGCACCGCCGCCCCGAGCCCCAGCCCTGCCCCGAGCACGCAGCTCCCCGCCCACGGCGGTTCCCGAGGACGGCGCGGTCACAGCGCTCGCCCACCGGGCTTCGGGCACCTGGGCCGGCCGCCCTGGTCGGGCCCTGCTTGGGGGGGCCCTGGGGGCTTCTCCGGAGGAGGTCACCGGGCGAGACTGGGCTGCAGGCCGGGCTGTGGCTCCCGGTTCCTCGTCCCTGGAGGCGGGGGGCGAGAGCCAGAGGGCCTGGGACTCCCGAGGCTCCCGGACGGCGGGAGGGTCCGCTCCGCCACGGGGAGCCTCAGCGGCTCTGACGGGGGCCCACCGTGCAGGCCAGGACCCCAGGCTCTCGCAGGGCTGCGCTCCACACCCCCAGGGGCACGCGGAGCAGGTGGGTCCCTCCTGCTCTGCCGCGCTGGGTTCCTGGGGGGACCCCAGAGCTGCCGTCGGGCCCATGAATGGGGGAGCAGGACCCTGAGGTCCAGCCCGCGTGCTTAGAACCCCGACGCCCCCTTCCCAGCCGCGGGCTCGGGCACGTCACTGACAACACCAGCCTCCCCGGCGCAGAGGCCGACGGCGCCCACCTCCCGGGAGGCGCGACACCGCCGGCCTCCCCCCGCCAGAGGGCGCTGCAGGCAACGCGCAGCGCAGCCGGCCCTCCCTACCCGCCGCGCGATTTCACTTCCGGTTTTTCCGGAAGTCGATCTCTGAGGTCGGTTCCAGTTCCGGGGTGCCCGGGGCGGCGGCGAGCGCTCGGCGTTGTGCATCGCTGGTGCGGGACCCGCGGCTGCCCGCGACACAGACCCCCGCCCCCGGGTAGTTCCCGCGGGGCCCCTCTGGGCTCGCTCCGCCCGGCAGGGCCCCGTCTCCCCCGGCCCGAGGCCACGAGCGGCGGAGGGACGAATGAATGAGCGAGCGGGCGAACGACTGCCTGGCGTCCGTCCGCTCTCGGTGACAGGCCTGCAGGGAGGAGCGGCGAGGAGCAGGGGACACCATGAACCGCGCCAAGACCGCCGCCGTGCGCAGGCCCAGCGCCGCGGCAAAGACCTCAGGTGCGCGCTGCTGCCAGCGTCGGGGTCGGGCCCCGGGGGAGCTGGGGCGGCCGTGGCTGCCTCCGGAAGGCTGCTGTCGCGTTTCCGTGGGCGTCGGAGGCCCCTGGAGCCGGACCGGCCTCGGGTCCGCGCCTCGCCGCTCGCCCCTGTGCGCCCGTCGGCGCGGGGCTTTGCCGCCGCTCCGAACGGCCTGGCCGGCACTTAGCACTGCGTCCGCCGCGGCCTCCGGGTGATCCGTTTCGTGCGCCCCGGTCCTTGTTGAGTCCCCACCGGAGGCAGCGGGAGACCGGAGGCCGAGCCCGCGTTTTCCCACGTTTCTCCACCTTCCTCTTTCGCAGGTCATCCTCCGCCCGGGGACTTCATTGCCTTGGGCTCCAAGGGCCAGGCCAGTGACTCGAAGTCGGCGTCCGCCTTGCTGAAGCCCGCGCCGTCTGGCCTGCCTTCCGAGCGCAAGAGGGATGCTGCGGCCGCCGCTCTGGCCGGAGCCGCGGCCCTGCCCGGCCTCACCAAGCGCCCCAAAATGTCCTCCACTCCCCCCCTGAGTGCCCTGGGGCGCCTGGCTGAGGCCGCGGTGGCAGAAAAACGCGCTATCTCTCCGTCAATCAAGGAGCCCTCTGTGGTCCCCATCGAAGGTAAAGGCGGTCCCCGGAATAGCCCGGGGCTCCCACTTGCGGGGTGTCTGATGGGCGCGCGGTGTCCCGTGGCGTCGGGGCGCCTGGCAGGCAGCCCTCCGTGGCCGCCGGCCCTGACGCCCGTCCGCACTGGCAGTCCCGCCCCCGGCCCTGCTGGACGAGATCGAGGCCGCGGAGCTGGAGGGCAACGACGACAGGATTGAGGGCGTGCTGTGCGGCGCCGTGAAGCAGCTGAAGGTCACGCGGGCCAAGCCCGACAGCACCCTGTACCTGAGCCTCATGTACCTGGCCAAGATCAAGCCCAACATCTTTGCCACGGAAGGCGTCATCGAGGTGAGTGCAGGGTGCAGCGATGCCTCGGGCCTGTGCGCGTCTCCCTCCCGGGCCCGCCTCCCCCCGGCACCCAGGCTCGGCCCCGGCTGCAGGGCCACGTGCGTGTCTCTCGCAGGCTCTCTGCAGCCTTCTGCGGCGGGACGCCTCCATCAACTTCAAGGCCAAGGGGAACAGCCTGGTGTCTGTGCTGGCCTGCAACCTCCTCATGGCTGCCTACGAGGAGGACGAGAACTGGCCTGAGATCTTCGTCAAGGTGAGTCGCCTCCCCGGGAAGCTCAGGGAGCCTGCTGCTTTGGGCTGAAGTGGGCAGAGTAGCTCGGGAGAGGAGGTGACAGCTGGGTCCCGGGAGGGGAAATAAGTAAACAGTGCGTTCCCTCCGAGGGTGGCTCTCGCCGATCCAGGGCACCTCGTCTCCTGCGCCAGCCGCTGGGAGGTCTTCCTGGGAGCCCCGCTCTGGGCAGCTGGCAGCGTCTGTGGACGCACCTGTCCTGCTTCTTCCCATGGCCTGGCCCTTGGGGGCCTGACTGCAGCCTCTGTCCTGGGCAGGTGTACATTGAGGACTCCCTGGGGGAGAGGATCTGGGTGGACAGCCCACACTGCAAGGCGTTTGTGGACAACATCCAGACGGCGTTTAACACCCGGACGCCCCCCAAGAGCACGCTGCTGCAGGGGGAGGCGGGCCGCGGCGGAGGGGACCTCAGTGCTGGTGAGCAGCGGGGCTCCTGGGCTGGGCCTGAAGCAGAGGTCTCAGTGGGGGGAAGGGGTCTGCAGGCTGGGGTCACCTCCCTCCAGGGCGCCCTGGCCTGGGAGGAGCAGGCACTTGCAGAGTTGGGGGTGCTTGTGTCCATGAGGCCCCCAATCTGCAGGGAGCAGCCCTCACCCCTCCCTCACCGAGGAGGAGGACTGCCAGGCGGAGCTCCTGATTGCCGAGGAGAAGCTGAGCCCTGAGCAGGAGGGACAGGTTATGCCCAGGTAGGCGTGTATGCCCAGGTAGGGCCAGCCAGCAGGGCCCATGCGTGTGACTGGGAGGCAGGCTGAGCTCGGTGAGAACCCCCCTCCTTCCTCCCCGCTGGCCTAGGTACGAAGACCTCGCAGAGAGCGTGGAGGAGTACGTCCTGGACATGCTGCGGGACCAGCTCAACCGGCGCCAGCCCATCGACAACGTCTCGCGGAACCTCCTGCGTCTTCTCACGTCCACCTGTGGGTACAAGGAGGTGCGGCTGATGACGGTGCAGAAGCTGGAGATGTGGCTGCAGAACCCCAAGGTGAGGGCAGCGCCCGGGCCAGCCTCCTGGGCCCGCCTGTGGCGGAGGCCACAGGGCTGATGGGTGACTGCACCTCCCGCAGCTGACCCGGCCGGCGCAGGACCTGCTCATGTCCGTGTGCGTGAACTGCAGCACGCACAGTGCCGAGGACACGGACGTCATCTCCCACCTGATCAAGATCCGCCTCAAGCCCAAAGTCCTCCTCAACCACTACATGCTGTGCATCAGGTGCGGCCCGGTGGGGGTGCAGGGACAGAGGGTGGCCTGGGTGTGGCCCGGCCCAGGCCAGCAGCCCTGTCCACTTGGCTCGTGTACAGGGAGCTGCTGAACGCGCACAAGGACAACCTGGGCACCACCATTAAGTTTGTGATTTTCAACGAGCTCTCCAACGCCCGGAACCCCAACAACATGCAGATCCTATACACGGTGCTGCAGCACAGCTCGGAGCTGGCGCCCAAGGTGGGGGTCGGCGCCCGGCAGGGGCCCTGGGGCAGGGTGCCTCGGAGCCCCACACGGACGGGGGGTGGAGAGGGGCGCCTGGCCTTCTTGGCACGAGACCTGTGGGTGATTTCGAGCTGCATGGGAGAGCGCTCTGGAAGGGGTGGCAGGCTGTGCCCGGGCCCTTAACGCACCTGAGGGGGATGTGCAGTGAGACCCAAGGGTCTCTGCAGCCCCCAGCACTGGCCTTCGGGCCTGGCGATGAGCCCCTTGTGTTCAGTGTCTCTTTTGAAGAGATTGGAGAACTGCATTCCTGTTGTTCGCGTGAGTCAGCCTCCTAAACAACTTAGCTGTACGTAAGATGTCAGGGTGGACATGGTGCCAGTCCTCACGGCCACTCTCTGTCATCCAGCCTGTCGTCAAAGGTGGCGGACCCGCTGCCGCTTGGGTGCTGGGGGTGTGGCGGGGCCCGGCCAGCGTTCTCAGCCCTGTGGCATGGATGCCCTGCGGCTGATAGCTGCCGATTGGTCCGCCCCCCTGTGAACGCGGCCAGCGCCCCCTGCCAGGCCAGCGCCAGGAGATGCACATGTGGCGCTGCTCACAGCCGGGACTGCAGAGCGGGCAGCGGGCACCCGTCTGGGACGGGCTGGTCGGGTCTGCGCCAGGCGTGCCCGCACGCTGACGTGCCGGTGGTACTGCAGGAAGGCAGGCGGGGCCCCTTGTCTTGGAGCAGCTCTGGGAAGCCGCCCAGCAGGGCCGCGCAGGGCCCTCGCCACGGGCCTGGGACAGGACGGGAGCTGGAGGCTAGCGCCGCCGCGGTCTCTCCCCAGTTCCTGGCCATGGTGTTCCAGGACCTGCTGACCAGCAAGGACGACTACCTGCGGGCCTCGCGGGCCCTGCTGCGCGAGATCATCAAGCAGACCAAGCACGAGATCAACTTCCAGGCCTTCTGCCTGGGGCTCATGCAGGAGCGCAAGGAGCCCCAGTACCTGGACATGGAGCTCAAGGTGTGCCGCCCCCTCGGCGCACGGGGGATGTGCTGGGGCTCCCGCTGCTCTGCTCGCTGCCTCCTCGTGCCGTTTGTAGTGCTCTGGGCGAAGGGGCTGGCCCGCACGGACGCAGCAGCCAGGCCCAGAGGGCGCACGGGCTCCCTGCGGTGGGGGGGCCAGGGAGGGGCTGTGGGGTCCTCAGGGCAGTCAGCAGCCTCTGGGCTGGGTGAGGAGGTGGGGACAGAGCTGTCGCCAGCAGGGCTCCCGAGGGGACAGTGAGCTGGGAGCCCGGGTGACACAAACGGCTCGGGCGGGGTGCAGGGAGAGGGTGCTTAAAGGCAGGAACGGGGCCGACCGTGAAGGGTGTGGCATGCTCCCAGGCAAGTTGGCAGATGGCTCTGGTGGTGACGTACCTCTTGGAGGGCAGTGTCTTTGTCCAGTTGTGCGGCTGAACCTCCCCTTGTGGCCTGAGCTGGCCTTGCTGGTGGCGCGTGTGTGGGGGTGTGATGTGGGCGAGGCCTCGGGTGCCACCACGCTCTGTGGCTGTGCTTTTGCAGGAGCGGTTTGTGGTACACATCACAGACGTGCTGGCCGTGTCCATGATGCTGGGCATCACGGCCCAGGTGAAGGAGGCCGGCATCGCCTGGGACAAAGGGGAGAAGAAGAGTAAGGAGCGGGCTGGGCCCAGCCACAGTGGCTGTACCCATGGCTG
This sequence comes from Furipterus horrens, assembly GCF_987537825.1. NCBI lineage: Eukaryota > Metazoa > Chordata > Mammalia > Chiroptera > Furipteridae > Furipterus > Furipterus horrens. The sequence continues at coordinate 102,270,547 of NW_028327180.1, forward strand.
CAGGCCATCCCCTGAGGCCCGGCCTTGGGCTGCATCCTGGGAGGCCTTTGTCGCCTAGAGCTGTTGCATGGGCCCTCCAGTGACGCTGCTTCCCTTTCAGACCTGGAGGTGCTGCGATCCTTCCAGAACCAGATGGCTGCGATCCAGCGGGACGCAGTCTGGTGGCTGCACACCGTTGTCCCCTCCATCAGCAAGCTGGCCCCCAAGGACTACGTGCACTGGTACGGTGCTGTGCCACGCTGCTCACGGGGCACGTCCCGGGGCTGACTGGTGACCGTGATGTGGCTTGCCGAGCAGGAGCCTGTCACCTTGGATGTGGCCTTTGGCTGGCACCAGCCTCTTGGGCAGCAGAGGAGCCAGTGGGTAGCAGTAGTCCCTCGGACACCTCGATGAGGGGGATGTCCTGTGTGCCGATGGGGGCAGCGGTGGGGTCCTGTCAACCCGGGGTCGGGGCTGCATAATCCCCGCCCTGTCACCTGCCAGCCCTGCAGGTCTTGTTGGGGGTTTGCCAGGGGCTCTCCAGGAGCTGCCACAGGGAGTGTCGGGCCTTAGGAGAGCGGCTCTCCTCTGAGCACGCGGCTTCTGGGCCTGCGGGAGACGTGTCTGCCGAGGGTGGAGGGGGCTCTGTGTCTGACGGCCGTCCGCCTCCCGCAGCCTCCACAAGGTGCTCTTCACCGAGCAGCCGGAGACCTACTACAAGTGGGACAACTGGCCGCCCGAGAGTGACCGCAAGTGAGCTCCTGGGCGGGGTGGGCGGGGCCTGCTCCCGGCAGAGTCCGTGCTGTGCCTGGCCCCCCGGAATCCTGGGTATGGGCCACCCCTACCCCCAGAGGTTGAGCGCTGCTCCGGTGTGGTTTCCCAGCTCAGTGCCCAGGGGGCTCCCAAGCTGCCCGCCTGCCCTGCGCTCTCCCTTCCCACCGCCGCTGGGTGGTTTGGGGCTTGTGACTGGCCTGTCTGCCCCGTGATGCTGAACCCAACAAGTGACCCCGGGAGGCGGGGGGTGGCCCTCCTGCTCTGGCCTGGGGCACTTGGCACAGGGAGTCCCCTGTGGGCCTGGGGTGGCCCCACTGAGCCCAGCCTTCATGTGACCGGCCCACAGCTTCTTCCTCCGCCTGTGCTCCGAGGTGCCCATCCTGGAGGACACGCTGATGCGCATCCTCGTCATTGGGCTGTCCCGGGAGCTCCCGCTCGGCCCCGCGGACGCCATGGAGCTCGCCGACCACCTGGTGAAGCGAGCTGCGGCCGTGCAGGCGGACGGTGAGGGCCCCTGGGGCTTTGTCCTGGCCCACGGCTGCACTCGCAGGTCATCGCCCGCGGGCCTGCTGTGCTGCTGTCCCCGGAGAGCCTGCCCTGGTTTCCCCCAGCTGCCTCGCTGGGGCGTGCTGGTCGCACTTCCTCTCCTGTCCGGTGCCCTCGTCAGCCCTCGCTCCCTGGCCTCCCGCGGCCTGAATCCTGGTACCCACTGAGTGGGCTCTGGGCCTGCGTTTCAGACGTGGAAGTGCTGAAGGTGGAGAGGGTCCAGCTGCTTGACGCGGTCCTGAACCTGTGCACCTACCACCACCCAGAGAATATCCAGCTGCCCCCAGGGTAAGGCGCACGGCCGCTCTTGGCCACCCTCCTGGACTTCCTTGCACGGTGCTGAGGCTTGCTGTCCACAGCCATGCCCACAGGGCTGAAGCGCTGCCTGCCCCGAGGCTGGCTCTTGGCCTGTCTGCAGCCACCTGGGAGGCCCTGCTGCGGGGTGCCTGAGGCCTGCCCTCCTGCGGTCCCCGGGGTTCTAGTGGCTCTCTCCTTTGCTCTCTCATCAGCCTTCTTGTGTACTAACGTGCACACCTTGTTCCTGGACAATAATGAGTTTGCGTTTTGCTTTCCTAATCCCTTTATTGAGAGACAGTTCATGTCAGCTTCACTGGTTTCAAGTTCGTGATTCACGGTTTTCAGTACTTTCACTGGGTTGTGCAGCCATCGCCTCTGTCAAACTTGAGAACAGCCCCCTCACCCGAAAACACTGAGGCACAAACCCGGCGTTACAAACGGGCTGGTCAGTCACCGGCCCGTGCCAGTGCCGCCAGCCTGGCCCGGCGCTGCTCACCGGCTGACCGCAGTGCGGCTGAGGCCGAGCTGTGGGGCCCTTGGTTGCAGGTACCAGCCCCCCAACCTCGCCATCTCCACCCTCTACTGGAAGGCGTGGCCCCTCCTGCTCGTGGTTGCTGCGTTCAACCCCGAGAACATCGGTGAGCCTCACCGCGTCCCGGACCTGCAGTGGAGCTTGGCTGGGGGCGGGATAAGGAGCTGGGAAGAGGGGCCCGGGTGCGGGCGGGCGGCCAGGTGGCGTTGCTGTGCTCCAGCTGCCACGCGCTGTCTCCTTGTTCCCTAGGCTTGGCCGCCTGGGAGGAGTACCCCACCCTGAAGATGCTCATGGAAATGGTGATGACCAAGTACGTCAGCTAGCCTGCTGCTGAGATGGACACCCGAGGGGTGGCCCGGTCTGTGCCGCGAGGCGGAGTGCAGGCCGGTCTCCGGGCTGTGCTGGAGTCAGCCAGCTGCCGCCAGGGGCCCATGTCTTGTGGGCTGGAGTGTTTGGCCTTGGGTTTTCAGGGCCTCCTCCTGTCCCCTGGCTGCGGAGTGAGGCGAGGAGGCGTGGAGGCTGCAAGGGGCCCTCCTGGGCTGTCCTGCCATCAGGCTGACGGGGTGACTCAGGAGGGGGAGGCCGATGGAGACGTGGTGGTTTCACGGGAGCAGGTGTGACGCTGCCTGGGAGCCGGGCTGGCCCTGGCCCCGCCTGAGCACAGATGCGGCCAGCGTGATGACACCTCACTTGCTCCCAGGGGAGCCAGGAAAGTGGCGCTGGTGCCCAGGTGGGGCCTCCGTGGCATGTGTGGCCCAGGCTGGACATGGCTCCAGTCACTTCGAAGGCCTGTCCTGGGGCAACAGCAGATGGCAGCCTGAGGACAGACCTGAGACGTGCGGCCTCACAGATTGTAGGAGGCCAGAGAGGAGGGGCCAGCGGGAGTGTTCTGGGCCGCAGTGCTGGGTTCTGACACCATCATGCATGGTCGCGAGCTGGCCACCTGCCGGCATGGCAGGCAGGGCAGGCAGCTGCCGGGCTCCCTCACTGATGCCTGGCTTGGAGGGCCCCACGGGGCTCCCTGTGTGGCCTGGCGGCTGAAGCTGGATACCAGGTGGGGGGTGACGGTGACGCCGAGCGCCTTCGAAGGCACGGTGACCGGCGCCCCCCGTCTGGCCCCCAGCAACTACTCCTACCCTCCATGCACCCTGACGGACGAGGAGACCCGCACAGAGATGCTGAGCCGGGAGCTGCAGGTCTCCCAGCGGGAGAAGCAGGAGATCCTGGCATTCGAGGGGCACCTGGCAGCTGCGTCCACCAAGCAGACCATCACTGAGAGCAGCAGCCTCCTCCTGTCCCAGCTTACCAGCCTGGATCCCCAGTATGAGCTGCACCCCAGCCCCTCGGGAATGGCAGCTGGGGTGGGAGCATGGGCCCCTGGGGGGAGGGAGAGCCTCTCAGGACGGCAGGCGGCTCCTGCCTGCTCTCCTGTGCCGTCCGGCGCTGTGTGGACAGCTTCTGACAGGCCCTGTCCTCTGTGCCTTTCAGAGGGCCCCCGCGAAGGCCGCCCCCTCACATCCTGGACCAAGTGAAGAGCCTCAACCAGTCCCTCCGCCTCGGGCACCTGCTGTGCCGGAGCCGAAACCCGGACTTCCTCCTCAACATCATCCAGAGGCAGGCGCGTCCTGTCGCGGCTGGGGGTGGGGGGCTCCCCCGGGCTTCAGCGCCCTGGCATTCACCAGGACGGTGGCCAGAGGAGGGCCGCACGGCAGCCGATGGCCAGGGCCAGTGTCGCCGGGCGGGGCCGCGGAGGGTGTGGAGAGGTGCTGAGTGGCCGTCCCCTGCAGGCCTCGCCGCAGGCCATGCCTTGGCTGGCGGACCTGGTGCAGGCCAGCGAGGGCTCCCTGGACGTGCTGCCGGTGCAGTGCCTGTGCGAGTTCCTGCTGCACGACACCGCCGCCGCCGGGGACGAGGAGGAGGAGGGCGGCAGCAAGGAGCAGAAGGCCAGGAGGCGGCAGGTGGGTGCCCCCGTGCCCCCGGCCCCGACCCCGGCCCTCACTGCCCACCCTGAGGCCCCTGTGTCTCTGCAGAGGCAGCAGAAGCAGCGGCAGCTCCTGGGCCGCCTGCAGGACCTGCTGCTGGGCCCCAGGGCCGACGAGCAGACGGCGTGCGAGGTGCTGGGCTACTTCCTGCGGCGCCTCGGCTCCTCCCAGGCGGCCTCCCGGGGGCTGGCCATGAAGGTGAGCCCGCAGCCTGCCCAAGGTCCCTGCACATGTTCTGGTCAGGGGACCGTTCCCCCGGTCACCTGGGAGGGACGGGGTAGCGTTTGCCGGAACCTGTGCCTCTGCTGGCACCCTTCCTGGAGGTGACGGAGGACCTGCCGGGCGTGTCCCGTGGGCTTCCGCTGCTGCGTTCTCCTTCCGCTCCCTGGGCTTGGGGGGTGCGGGGAGTCTGGCTCAGCCGCGTGTCTGCTTGCAGGGCCTGTCCCTGGTGCTGTCGGAGGGCAGTCTGCGGGACGGGGAGGAGAAGGAGCCCCCGGCGGAGGAGGACTCGGGGGACGCGGAGACGCTGCAGGGCTACCAGTGGCTGCTGCGCGACCTGCCCCGGCTGCCCCTGTTCCACAGCGTGAGCGCCTCCACCGCCCTGGCGCTGCAGCAGGCCGTCCACGTGGAGACCGACCCGCAGACCATCAGCGCCTACCTGGTCTACCTGTCCCAGCACACGCCCGTGGAGGAGCAGGGCCAGCACAGCGACCTGGCCCTGGTGAGGGCGGGGGCAGCAGGGCCGTCCCTCGGGGGGGAGGCTTCCTTGCTGGTGGCCTTCTGTCCAGAGCAGGTACCGAGGGCGGGAAAAGCAGGTGCCGCTTGGTGCCAGCCCTGCCATTGTCCCCAAGCCTGGTAGGCTTGGCCGCTCCGGGCTGTGGAAGGGGTGGGCCCCGCCCCGGCGTCCTTCACTGCTGCTCCTGCTGGGCAGGCAGCTGGGCCCGGGCACGGGCCGTTTCCTCCTCGCCTGCTCTTCCCGGGTGGGCTCTTTCTGCCGGGCTTTCCTGCGGGCTCACGGCGGTTCCCGTGGGGGAGCGGGGTGGACGCAGGCCTGTGCAGGTGCAGCCGAGGGCCCTGGCGGGTGGGTGCTTCCCTGCTGCAGGGCTGGAGCTGTGGCTGCAGGGTCGAGTCTGGAGGTGTGTGGCCTGCCCTGTGGGTCCTGAGGGCCGCACACGCCTGTTGCTCGTGCGGTGGCAGCAGTGGTGCCTCCATGCCGGGCAGGTGGAGACGGCCGTGGGCCCCGTCAGGGCTGTGTTCTCCCCCGGACCTGCTGTTCCCCTCGGTCCTGCCCCTCGCAGCCGTGTGGTGTGTGTGAGGGCCCAGGGCCCAGCGCCCCTCTGCGTGGGCTGCTCACTGCTGTGGGCCTGGCCTGAGAGGAGGCCCCTGACGGCCGCGCTCGCCCCCAGGACGTGGCCCGGCTGGTCGTGGAGCGCTCCACCATCATGGCACACCTCTTCTCGAAGCGCGCCCGCGGCGCCGAGTCGGACACCGTGCTGGCCGCCCTGCTCTCCATCTTCTCCTGCTACGTCAGGCGCATACGCAAGAGCAAGGAGGGCGAGGAGGTGTACAGCTGGGTGAGGCTGCTGCCCCGGCCCTCCCGCCGGCCCGCCCCTCCCGCGGGGCCCTCGCCCGGCCCTCACCACCCCCTTCCCTGCAGTCGGAGTCGCAGGACCAGGTCTTCCTCCGCTGGACGAGTGGGGAGACGGCCACCATGCACATCCTGGTGGTCCACGCCATGGTCATCCTGCTGACGCTGGGGCCGCCCCGCGGTGAGCTGCCCGAAGGCCGTGGCAGGGGCCGCCCTGGGTCTGTGCCGCTGGCCTTGCCCCTTTGCACTGGCAGAGCCTCCCAGCTCGGGTGTGGGAGGGGCCCCTGTCCCAGCTGGCCTGGGTCTCCCCTGGAGGGAAATGGATGCCTCCTCTCTCTGCCAGTCCAGAGGGGAGGCACCGGGCATCCGCTGCGTGGACCGGCCACAGCTGTCGTCAGAGAGGCCCGTGGGCTGTGCCTGGGCACCCTCCTGGGCCTCTGCCTCCTCACTCAGCCCCGCCATTGAAACTCGGGCTTTCACAGAGGACATGGTCCACTCGTGGCTGACTCACGTCCCCTAGAGCCTCCATCTCCGTGGAGAAGATGGGGGTGTACCTGCTGCTTCCAGCCGGGCCCGCAGTTGTGCATGGGGACAGAGGCTCCTGGGAGGGGACGTCTCGAGGGGCCTTGTGGAGCCGGCCCGGCTGCTTACCCTGTCACCCCTCCCACAGCTGGTGACGGGGAGTTCCAGGCCCTGCTGGACATCTGGTTCCCGGAAAAGAAGCCTCTGCCCACAGCCTTCCTGGTGGACACGTCAGAGGAGGCCCTGCTGCTGCCCGACTGGCTGAAGCTGCGCATGATCCGCTCCGAGGTCCCTCGGCTGGTGGACGCAGGTGAGGCTCGGGCTGCGCTGGGCTGGGCTGGGTGCGGGAGGGCTCAGTCGGGTGGGCCAGGCCCGCGGTCCTAGGAGAGCACCTGCCTCCTGAGCCTGCTGTGAGCGGTCCGTGCAGACAGGGACGGAGCCCTGCGGGAGCCCCGGGAAGGGCGGCAGTGCCGCACCGGCCCTGGAGGGCGTGCATGGGACGGCGCCTGGGCAGGGCCGTGGGCGGTGGTGGGCGGCCTCAGGCACAGCGAAGGGTGCGCCCCAAGGAGTCTGGACGCCTAGGAGGCTTGCGGGCAGCCGTGGAGCAAGCCCTTCCGGGGCGGGGCCCGGGCCGCGGTGGCGCCTGCTGAGTGCGTGCCCTCAGCCCTGCAGGACCTGGAGCCGCAGCAGCTGCTGCTGTTCGTGCAGTCCTTCGGCATCCCCGTGTCCAGCATGAGCAAGCTGCTGCGGTGCCTGGACCAGGCCGTGGCCCAAGACCCCCAGACGCTGGAGCAGAACATCATGGACAAGAGTGAGGGCCGGGGCGCCTGCGTGTGCGGCGGGGGCTTGGGAGCGGGCGGGCCGGAGGGTGGAGCTCTGAGCAGGAGGGTCGCAGCCCGAGCCAGCCCAGGGGTGGGCACGCCAGCGGGGGTGGGGCGTCCAGCGCTGCCTGCTGCTGCTGAAAGGCCCAGCAGGGGGCTTCTGAAGCCTCAGGGAAGCCGGGCTCCCATCGGCCCCGGGGTTGACCCCTGACTGCCGTTCCCAGATTACATGGCTCACCTGGTCGAGGTTCAGCACGAGCGAGGAGCATCTGGAGGCCAGACTTTCCACTCCCTGCTCACAGCCTCCCTGCCGCCCCGGCGAGGTACCAGCCCATCGCATCCCCAGACCCAGCAGAACTGGTTGCCGCTGGTTTGTGCCAGCCAGCGTCTGAGCTCCTTCCCTAGACCCTGCACAGCCTGCGAGCCAGCTCTGCTGCGTGGTGGTGGGCCTCTGGGCAAGGCTGGCCTGGTCTGCGTGGTCCTGGCTGAGGCCGGCCGGGACTTCTTAGCTGACACCCCCGTTCCCTCTCCCTGCAGACAGTGCAGAGGCGCCAAAACCCAGAAGCAGCCCGGAGCCAGCTCCGGGCCAGGGCAGGGTCCGGGCTGTCACTCAGGTGCGGGTGCTCAGCCCAGAGGATGACTTGACCGGCATGATCCTGCAGGTACTGCCGCTGCTGCCCGGGATGGTCCTCTCCAGAATCTGGTGTCCCCCAGCTGTCTCGTCTTCCTTTTGCCCAGAGGGAGGAGTTTTACCCAGAGATCCATGCCGAGGTCAGGAGAGGGCTCGGGGCTGGCTAGCCAGAGCCCTGTCCTCAGAGTTAGTTCCGATCTGACTTCCGAGCCACCTCACCTCCCTCCGCCTCAGTTTTCTGTTCCGAAAAGTCAGGCTCAGAGTAGTGCCCACTTTGGGGCAGCTGAGAAGCACGTTCAGTGTCGAGAGCAGGGCCCAGAGGTGCCGCGGCTCCACCACCAGCCCGGCAGCAGCGGCCGGGCCCCCGCACCCTGGCTGCAGAGGGTGGGAGCCTGCGCAGCCCACACGCCGCACTCCCAGGCGTGGGTGCACCCAGCTGACGTGGGGGCCTTTGTGCTGCCATCGAGGGGTGCTGGGCATGCCGTGCGCTTGTGTCCTGGAGGGGACGGCTTGACGGCCATCAGCACCTTCAGCCTCGTGCCGCTGCCGCCCTGGGCTGAGCGCAGAAGGCAGCGTCAGCACCGGGAGCCCTGAGCCCTTCCGCCCCCACTCCCCGCCCCCGGCCCCACCACTCAGCTTTCTGCCTCTGCTCTGCCTCTTCTGGACACATGCGTGTGTGTGAAGCCCCGTGGCCGGCCGTCTTGTGTCCGCATGTGTTCTCCCCTGCACACGCAGCCATGTGCACGCTTGCACAGACCTGCGCAGACGGATCTCTGGGTGTGCCCTGCTCCCTGCGTGCTCCATGTATCTTGTGCCTGCAGAGGCCGTGCCCTGTGGCTGATGGAGGGGGGCTTACTTTGCTCTCTCTCCCGCACTGGGGTTCCCATGCAGGCCCCGGCCGCACTCCTGGGCATGCACCTCCCTGCTCCCTGCATGGAGAGCCTTACGGGGACCGGGCCGGCCCCAGCACAGGCCTGGGCCAGTGGTGGCGATGGTGCCGGGCGAGAGGGTCGAGGGCCCCGTTGTGCTGCGCTCTTGCCGACTGCTGCCCCTCCTCTTCCCAGGTCTTCCCGCTGAGCCCCGGCCCGCGGTGGCAGAGCTCCGGCGCCCGCCCCACTGCCCTGGCGCTGCAGCAGGCCCTGGGCCGGGAGCTGGCACGCGTCCGCCAGGGCAGCCCCGAGGTGCCGGGCGTCGCGGGGCGCCTGCTGCAGGCCATGGCCACCCTGCTGGGCTCCCAGCACGGCGGGGCCCTGGTAGTGTCCATGCAGCGCAGCCACTTCTTGGCCTGTCCTCTGCTGCGCCTGCTCTGCCAGTACCAGGTGGGTGCTTCTCTCCTCGCTGGGGGGCTGGGTGCGCCCCTGGGCCCCTCCCTCTCTGTGAAAATTGTCCAGCCGGCGAGGTGAGGGGTGGTTTCCACTGTGGGTCTGCTGCCTGGACGCTGATTCTGCCGGCCTCCTCACCGGCTGAGGTTGGCGTGTGAATGTATTTTGTCACTTGTGTTTCGTCTGTTCCATGAACCTCGGGAAGGTAAGTTGCAGACAGCAGGGGCCTCGCCTGCAGTGATGTCCAGGTGATGTCCAGGGCCGGGGGCACCTGGGGAGCAGCGTTGAGAGGCAGTGTGGTGCTGTCCTGGGCCACAGCCTTGGGCGGGTCCGCTGGGCTGGGGTAGCCACATGCTGTGCTTGTCCCCACAGCGCTCCGTGCCCCAGGACACCGGCTTCTCGTCGCTGTTCCTCAAAGTGCTCATGCAGATGCTGCAGTGGCTGGACAGCCCCAGTGGGGAGGCCGGGCCCCTGCAGGCGCAGCTCAAGCTGTTCGCCACCCAGTACTCAGCACGGCGCAGGGTCAGCGACGGTGAGTGGCTGGGCCAGCAGCCCCGGTAGCCGGGAGCCTCTGTTCAGAGGGCTGTGGTGCCTGGGTGGGCATCTGTGTGGGTTGGCCCAGTGGCGTGGCGGTTAGGGCTTTGGGGGAGCACAAAGGGCGAGGAGTTGGCCGTCTGGGGACTCTGGACAGGACAGGCCGGCCGGAGTTGGGGTGGAGGCCAAGACCAGGTCATCAGGTCCCACGGGCCTGTCTCTGCAGTGCGGAGCGGGTTCGTGCACCTGGCGGAGGCTCTGGCGTTCCGGGGGGATGTGGAGGTGGTCGGCTCCACTGTCCGGGCCCTCGTTGCCACTCTGAGGTCTGGGGAGAAGTGTGGCGTGGAGCCCGAGCTCGTGGACAAAGGTACCGGGGCCTGGCCTGTGCGGACCCCTCCCAGGGGGCCTCACCCGGCCTCTGCTGGGGGGTCTTGCATGTGACACGTGCACCCCTGGCGCTGACCAGCTCACCCCCCGTCTCCCTTCCCCCTAGGCAGGTCCCCGAGCCTCACCCAGTGCTAGTCAGCCAGGGTCTGGGCCCTGGGCGTCCTGGGCACAGGACAGGGGGCCGTCCCTTCCAGTCAGGTGGTCTGAGGGCCGCTGGGCTCTGTTCCCAAACTGAGTGGCCCTCTGTCCCTCCCGCAGTGCTTCGGGGTCTGATTGCGGGGAGGTCGCCTCACCTGGAGGAGCTGCTGGCCGCGCTCTTCTCTGCCGCCTCTGCCCTCCCGGCCTCCCGGCCTGTGGCGGTGGTGAGCTCCCTGCTGCTGCAGGAGGAGGGGGAGCCCCCGGCCCCAGGGAAGCAGGACGCCAGTGGCAGCGGGTGAGCAGGGGGGGACGGCAACTGGCCCGGCGGGGCAGCCTTGGCTGGGGTCTCTGAGCCCTGCACTCTTTCAGCCCGGAGGCCGTGCGGCTGGGGCCTTGCTCAGGGCTTCTGGTGGACTGGCTGGAGATGCTGGACCCCGAGGTGACCGGCAGCTGCCCGGACCTGCAACAGAGGCTCCTGTTTTCCCGGAATGAGGTGGGCTGCGCACGGCCGCGCACTGGCCCTTGGGGGTCCTGGGCCTGATACTCATTTGCCCTAAATGGGTCCCATGTCCCTTCCAAGACTGTCCCCAACCAGCCCCATCTGGTTGTGGGGGCACCCAGCTGGAAGTGGGCCCAGGTTCCACCAAAGGGGACTGGCAGTGCCATGGCTGGCAGATGGGGAGTGGGGCGCAGTGCCCCTGACGAGGACGGGTGGGTCCTCACAGCAGCTGGGGCTCACGTGGGGCCCTATAGGGAGAGCTGGGCCCTTGGGTGCCCGTCTGTCCATAGGGAATGCTGGGAAGCGGGGGAAGAGCTGAGCGGTGCTCAGTCTCAGGCCGGTGGTCTCGGTAACGCTTTGGCTGCTCCCACGGCCGTAAGTTGAACAGCCCCAGTGCCTGCGGCCGTCCTGGAGGAAACTGCCGGAGCTGTGGGCAGGATGTGGCTCTGGTGTGTTCTGTCACCTTCTGCTCATGCGTGTTCCTGTCTCCGAGGAGTCGGTCTGGTTCAGCACATGTGTTCCTGCAGAGTGGCTGCCAGGCCTGGGACGCAGGCAGCCCCTGCGGCTTCTTGGGAGGGAGCCCCAGGTCTCCCTCTGAACTGCCCATCAACCTAGGCTTCCTTCCTCCCCAGGGCAAAGGTCAGCCCGGCCCCCAGGTGCCCTCCTTTCGACCCTACCTCCTGGCCCTCCTCACGCACCAGTCCAACTGGTCCACGCTGCACCAGTGCATCCGTGTGCTGCTGGGCAAGACCCGGGAGCACAGGTGAGCCCGGCCCCCCTCCCCAGTGGTACTTGGACAGCCCAGCGGGCACCCGGCCCAGCACCCTTACCCCTCTGACTTCGCGGCCCTGGGGCTCACAGGGTCACCTGCCGGGGCTCCGCTCGCCCAGCCTTCGCTGCACTGTTGCTCCGGGAAGGGGGCCCTTGGTGGGCGTCACCTCCTTGGGTCCCTGCCCAGGTGACCACCAGGGCCGGCAGCCAATGCACGGGACAGTCCACTCCCCTCAGACCACACCAACGGCTGTCGTTCACACTGTGCAGCGGGGGCACCAAGTGATGCTGTGTGGCTGGCAAGCCTGGGGGTGGGCATGGCCGCCATGCAGCAGGGAGAGGTCAAGCAGGACGGGCCACCGTGTCCTCTGACCACTGGCCTGGCCTCTGACCTGGTGAGCTTCTGGGGCTGTTTGTGGCCTGAACATGTCCTCAGAGGGAGCCTCTCACCTTCCCCTCTTCCCGCCCCCTTGCCGCTGCATGTCACTGCCCAGAAACGAAGTTGGGCCTTGCGCTCAGCCGGGCTCCTTGCTTCCCCCAGGTTTGACCCTTCGGCCTCCCTGGACTTCCTCTGGGCTTGCATCCACGTGCCTCGGATCTGGCAGGGAAGGGACCAGCGCACCCCTCAGGCAGGTGCCGCCCGCAGGGTGGGGTGACGTGGTGCGGGCCTTGCCCGTCCGTTCCCAGCTGACTGGCCGGGGGGGTCCTGTTGCAGAAGCGGCGGGAGGAGCTGGCGCTGCGCGTGCAGGCTCCGGAGCTCATCGGCCTGGTGGAGCTGATCCTCGCGGAGGCGGAGGCCAGAAGCCAGGATGGCGACTCTGCGGCCTGCAGCCTCCTCCAGGCTCGGCTGCCCCTGCTGCTCAGCTGCTGTCGTGGAGGTGACGACAGCGTCAGGAAGGTGACGGCGCACCTCACAGGCTGCATCCAGCAGTGGGGTGACAGGTGAGGGCACAACGTGAGGGCTCAGGAGCCCCACTGATCCCCTTGCTGACGCGTCCTGGGCTGCACGGTGTCCCTGGTCCCGCGGGTCCCTCCCCCAGCTCGGCCCCTGTCCCTCCCAGCGTGCCAGGCCAGCGCTGCCGGGACCTGCTTGTGCAGCTGTACCTGCAGCGGCCGGAGCTCTGCGCGCACGCGCCCGAGGTCCTGCTGCACAGCGTGGGTGCCACCGCCAGCAGCATCTGCAAGGTGAGGCCCAGTGCCGTGCTGGCGGCTTCTGTCTCTGCTGCTGGGGCGAAAACTCAAACCAGGGGACGGAGAGATGCGTGTTCTCAGGCTTAAAACTCAGCGAGAACCTGGTGCGGGGTGGAGTCGTGCCTGGGCGGGCCTTCCGCCTGTCTCACCTCGTGGAGGGTCTTGGAAATGGCTTTTCTTCTTAAAAAGCCCTTGGCGTGGGGCAGAGGAGGGCGCGGGCCCCTGCACCCCTGTGCCTACCCTGACGAGGACCCCTGGTGCCGGAGCTGTGCTGCTCGTGAGGCCCTGTGCCCAGCGTGAGAGCTTCTGGCCTGGTAGAGGGGTGGCTTCAGATCCGGGGCGTCGGAGTCAGTCTGGGAGCTTGGGCTACAGCCCGTCCACCTGCAGAAGCACCAGAGAACACGGGGGAGGTTTCGCTGGGTCATGGCACGGCCCTGGCACAGCTCCTTGGGGCGCAGTGGGCCCTGGGCGGGCAGGTGTGGCACAAAGGCTGTGCCGGCCCAGCCTCTGACCCCCTCCCAGCTGGACGTGCTCACGCACCGCTTCATCACGCTCCTCGCCGACACCAGTGACTCGCGGGCCTCCGAGAACCGCGTGGCCGACGCCAACATGGCCTGTAGGAAGCTGGCCGTGGCCCACCCCATCCTGCTGCTCAGGTACTGCCGCCCCCGGGCTTCCAAGGGCACTGCTCCCCCAAGCGGGCAGTCTGGGTGTGTGCGGCCCTGCCTCCAGCCAGATGGGCTGACGGCTGACACATGGGGAAGGGTGTGGCTCCGGCTGGGGATGACCCAGCAGCTGGCCCTCGATGGAGGGTCTAGGGGACCCCAGGGGAGGGCAGTCAGCACATCGCACCTCCTCAGAGACCCAGAGCCAGGGGTGGTCACCGACCCGCCAGTCGGTCTGGACGGACACTTTAGCGAGCTCCCATGTGGTCTGTGTGTCCGCATGTTGGGTGGTCAGGACCACCAAGCGCTCTTCTGGTCTCCAGGCACCTGCCCATGATCGCCGCCCTCCTGCACGGCCGCACCCACCTCAACTTCCAGGAGTTCCGGCAGCAGAACCATCTGACCTTCTTCCTGCACGTGCTGGGGGTGCTGGAGCTGCTGCAGCCGCAGGTGTTCCAGAGCGAGCACCAGGGGCCGCTGTGGGACTGCCTTCTCTCCTGCGTGCGCTTGCTGCTGGTGGGTGCCGGCCTCTGCCCCTGCGCCAGGCGTCTGACCCGACAGGGGGGCCTGCCCCGCACAGAGCCCCTGGGCCCGCCCTGGGGAGCCGGCTCTCACCTCGGGAAGGCCCCAGCTTCTCACGTGCCCAGTAGGGTGCAGGGGTGTCTTCTCTGCAGCTACCGAGCCTCCACCAACCCTGCGACCCTGTGGCCCTGTGATCACAGGCTCCAGTGAGGTGTCTCCCTGTCTGCGCCGGGAGGCATGGGAGACAAGGCCCCTTGGCACCCTTTGGGACCCTTAACACCCAGAGGCCAGCAGGAGGTGGTGGCATTGGTGGTGCCCAGGTTCCCTCGCGGGCAGCGGGGCTGGACGGGTGATCGGGGTCTGAGCGCTCTGCCTTGCATGGCTGCCCCTCTGCAGAACTACAGGAAGTCCTCCCGCCACCTGGCCCCCTTCCTCAGCAAGTTCGTGCAATTCACCCACAAGTACCTCACCTGCAACCCCTCGGCAGCTGTCGCCTTCCTGCAGAAGCACTCGGACGCGCTCCAGTGAGTGCGCGCAGGCCCGTCCAGCCTTCACGGGCTGTGATGTCTGGGCTAGGGCTCCTGAGCCAGGGGTGGTGGCCCAGGTCACAGCTGTTCTGAACTGGTGGCCTCCTGGGTGCCTGGGTCCCACCCCACCCCCCGCCAGGACTGATGTCCTCACGGTCGGCCTGTGTTCTCCCCAGTGACCTGTCCTTCGACAGTAGTGACCTGGTGATGCTCAAGTCCCTCCTCGCAGGGCTGAGCCTACCCAGCAGGGACGGCAGAGCTGACCACGGCCTGGACGAGGACGGCGAGGGTGAGTGGCCCCTCAGGTTCTGCTGGGAGGGGCCGCAGGTCCGGCAGCTCAGCAGCCCTGGGCATTGTTGGCCTGGGTCGAGGGGGTGTGCAGACAGCACCGAGGGGTGCTGTGGCCTGTGTGACCTCTGTGGGAGCCGGTCAGGTCCCTCTCTGTCCTGTCCCTGTCTCTGTCCTGTGGCCCTTACCACCCAGTGGTGACGTGGCACCACAGGCAGGGCCAATGAGCATCTGGTGGGTGGGCTAGTGAGCCAGTGGGTGACCAGAGGCCCCACAGGTGTCAGACCCGGGGTGGCTGGCACGCAGGTGCCTTTATTGAGCGCCCGCTGTGTGCCCAGTGAGCAGTGGGGAACAGAGCAGGGGACAGGCAGTCCGCTTGGCCACTGTCTCCTCGCACCGACCGAGTGCCCACAGGACAGCAGGTGCCTTGCCCAGCCCGGGGCGGTGGCCACACGTTCCAGAGTCCCATGTGACCCTCGCGAGTGCCCACGGGTGCTGGTGCTGGGTGTGGGGAGTTTCCTGACAGCTCCCCCTGGGCGGACCCCTGTGGACAGCGCTCCCGGGGTGACCGTCAGTCTGCAGCCGACAGCACTGGCTTCTGCCTTGCAGAGGAGGGCTCGGCCGGCTCGCTGCCCCTGGTCAGCGTCTCCCTCTTCACCCCTCTGACTGCGGCTGAGATGGCCCCTTACGTGAAGAGGCTTTCCCGGGGCCAGACCGTCGAGGGTACGTTGGGGGCCAGGGCGTCCAGGGGAGCAGGTGCCGGAGGGAGGTCAGGGACCCGGGAGTGGGGAGGGCTGGCATGCCGGCGCATTCACGGGGCGCAGCTCCAGACAGAGTGGAAGGCTGGGGCGTCCCCGCTGTGATGTGTGTTGGGCCAAGCACCGCCTGGCAGGTGGGCAGGGATGGGGGCAGGGGCGTCCGGGTACAAATTCAGACCCCTGGCCCTTGGATCTGCTAAAGAAGAGCCTTGGGCAGGGGTGGGCACCTCTGAAAGCTGCCCCGCCGGCCAGAGCTGTGACCGGGGCCGCTGGCCTGGTGCAGGGGGTGGCCAGGCAGCTCCTGGGCGTCACCACGTGCTGAGAAGGGTGCAGAGGCCTCTAGAGGCTTGGCTGCTGTGCTGTGCTGTGCTCGGCTGGCTGCACCGGGGGGCCCGTGACTCCCTCGACCTTTGTCCCTGCCTGGCAGGTGGGACAAGGCACAGGCCAGCCAGAGTCCTGCTGCAGCAGCTCTGGCCTTCACCCGCCCCTCTGCCTGGCTTAGATCTGCTGGAGGTTCTGAGCGACGTTGACGAGATGTCCCGGCGGAGACCCGAGATCCTGGACTTCTTCTCAGTGAGCAAGCTGGGGGCTGGGGGCCGGGGGCCGGCCTTCTCCTACTGGGAGGGAGGCGCCCACGTGGACTCTGGGTGCGGAAGCCTTCAGGGTGGGGGCCGCATGTGTCCCCCAAACACGCTCACAGTCAAGCATGGACCAAGGCAGGGCCACTGCTCTGTTCTGGGCTGCAGCTCGCTGGTGGAGTGCTTCCTTCCCACGGTCAGAGGTCCCAGAGCCGTGCAAGGGCGGGGGAGGGGCTGGGGAGTGGGGTTTCCTGCTATCGTCACTGTCGTCACCCCAGCCATCAGAAAGGAGGCCGAGCTCTGGGGTCTGAGGGCTTGTGCCCTGGACAGCAGTGCTGCCCCAATCACTGCCACCCCCACCCCCAGACCAACCTGCAGCAGCTCATGAGCTCCGAGGAGGAGTCCTGCCGCAGCCTGGCCTTCAGCCTGGCCCTGCGCTCCATCCAGAACAACCCCAGGTGAACCTGCGCGTGCAGTGGTGGGAGCCCAGGGCCGTCGTGGGCGTGGGGAGCAGGTGCCCACCAAGCGTGTGCCATTTGCAGCATCGCGGCCGACTTCCTGCCCACGTTCATGTATTGCCTGGGTAGCCGGGACTTCGAGGTGGTGCAGACGGCCCTCAGGAACCTGCCGGAGTATACCCTCCTCTGCCAGGGTGAGTGTGCTGCCCGCCCCATCCCAGCACCCTGCCTGCAGAGCCCTCGGTCCCCACGGCCCTACCTGAAGGTCCCTTCTCCCCCCAGAGCACGCGGCCGTGCTGCTGCACCGGGCCTTCCTGGTGGGCATGTACGGCCAGGTGGACACCAGCGCCCAGATCTCCGAGGCCCTGAGGATCCTGCACATGGAGGCCGTGATGTGAGCCAGCTGGAGCCGGCCACACGCCGCCCAGGACCTCAGTCGCCCACTGGGGTCCCTGAGGCCAAGCCCAGGAGCCTCTGGTTCACTGGTGCTCTCCTGCGGGAGGGGAGTGCTGCCCGCAGCTGGTGCTCCGGCCAGGGGGCTGCCCGACCCTCATCGCCCTGCCCGTGGTGAGAGGGACTCGGCTGGGGGGGGCGGATCTGAAATGAAACCTCCCGAACCCGAGAGCTCTGGTGCTGGCGTGCTGTCTCGCGCCGGCCAGCCTGGCCAGTCTGCTCCCAGGTGGGTGTGGGGGGTCACGTGGGTCCTTCAGGGGACAGGGGGCTCTGCCTGCTGTGCCTCAGTCTCAGCTCCCTGCTCAGGCAGGGTCAGGAGGAGAGAGGACAGTTCCTGGGCGCCCCTGGCCCCCGAGCCCTTTGCTGGGGCTTCGCTGTGGAGCAGCCGGGACGCGGGCAGACCAGTCTCCCCTACAGGCAACCCCAGCCAGGCAGCCAGTGTCCACGGGCCACCTCCAAGTGTCGCTCGGGGGCGAAGGCCCGGAGCAGTTCCCTTGCACTGGTCCACCACAGTGTGGGGAGCTGGCGTGGGGGGTCTCTGCCCAGAACTGGCGTGGGGCACCGGCCAGGGCACACGCCCCGGTCAGCTGCTGCAGTGAGGCCCGGGCCCCAGGCTGCCCTAGCTCTCCTCGTGGGCAAGGCCTCCGCCCCGCACACACTCGCCGCAGCCAGAGCCTTCCTGGCACCCGTGTCGTGTGTCCCGTCCGTCGCCCCCACGGCTCCCCGTCAGCCCCGCACTGTGGGCCCTGGTCCCCCTGCCAGGGGCTCCCAGGCTCAGCCACTGCTCCTGCTCCCCACTCACCCTCCAGGCGCCCACTCAGCTGGGCCACCAGGGGGTGCTGCAGCCAAAGGCAGACTCAGGCCCCTGCTGGACGCCCTGGCCGAGCCAGGGTCCCCGCAGACTGGCCCAGGGAGGGGCGGAAGTTGCCCTCCCCGTCCTCACCCCGAGGCTCCATTCCCGGTTCCCCTTCCTCTCTGGTCCCCTGCTGCCATGCCCAGAGCTCCAGGCATGTCCTCCTGCTGCCATTGCCCGTACAGCGGCCCCTCGGTGTCCAGACCCGTCCTGTGGGCCCTGGGCCACTTCGCCTCGAGTGGGTCATTCCTGGGCCCTGCCCTGTGGACCCCGAGCCTGGCTGCCAGGAGCTGCCACGTCCAGGTGCCCCTTCGCATCACAGCACTCGCACAGCGCTCTGCGTCACCCACCTGGGCTTGGGACATAGCCAGTGGGACACCCATGTGCCCCAAAGTGCCACCGCCTCGCCCAAGGCACCAGAGCCCCTGGCAGGTGGGTGGTGCGTTGCCGTGTGGGGCTGGGAGCACAGGCTCCAGGAGTTGAAGGGCCTGGGTCGTGGGGTGAGGGCTCCTGGACCCCCTTGCCCTCCGGTCCCACCAGCGTGGGGGCCCTGCCCACTGTGGCCTGGCGCTCTCTGCAGGACGGTAGCGTGGCACTAGCCTCATGTGGCAGAGCTCAGTGTGGGAGGTGACTGAGTGGTGGCTGGGGGGACAGCCCAGCAGGGGGTGGGGTCTGGCAGCACCTGCAGAGCGCACGGCCTGGTGCTGCGGCGTTTCACGTGGCGGCCGGGCGGAGCCGTAGCAGGTGTCGGCAGCAGGTGTGCAGGGCTGCGCTGCCCATCAGCGGGTGCAGGCTCGGGCCAGCACACGGGGGCTCTTCTGGGGACCGTCACAGTCCCTTCCACACCTGAGGACACAGGCTCAAGGAGGTGGAGGGACAGGCCCCAGGTCTCCTGCTGGGTCAGGGCAGCACTGAGCCAAGTGTGGGTCCTGCAGCAAGGGGGACCCCAACCCTCGCCACGTGCACCCAGCCCTGGGCCTGGGCCTGAGGCTGTGCAGAGGCCAGGAGGTGCCAGGCTGTGTGTGCACCCCTCCCAGGCCCCAGGTAGCGGGTGTGCATGGGGGCTGGGGAGGGAGCACACATGACTGAGGACCTGGTGGGCGAAGAGGGTATGCAAGCCCCTCTGGGAGTCCTGACACCTCACCTGGGTCTCAGCAAAAAGAGCAAGGGCGCAGGACCTTCTCTGGTTAGAACATGTCCCTGCTCTGTGCCTCTCACCGCCCCCCAGACCCAGGTGGCCAGCGGCCTCCCAGGCCTGAACACGGGCCTTTGTCCCCACGTCCCTCTCAAGTGTCACACCCTTTTGACCCCAACACCTCTTGCCACGGCATAGCATCCTACCCTCATGCCTCTGAAGCCCAGACCTGCCCCAGGAGCTTGGCTAGCTCCCACTCACCCTCAACTCTCAGCTCCCAGGGCACCTCTTCCAGGAAGGCTTCCTGCCTGCTGTGGTTAGGTGCCTTCTTGCCTCTGAGTTCTGTGTGTTCTACCTACTCGTTGCTCACACCAGACTGGGCAGGGGCCTGCCTGGCCCTGGGTGAGCCCAGGACGTGGGTGGGAGCTGGAGGAGGGGCACAGTGGCTCAGTCTGTGTCCTACCCTGCCCTTCCATCCTGGGCTCCCTGGAGCTGCTCACCACATCCTGGGAGTTGCTGGGTTTGGGGGGAGTGTTTGTGTGTCAGGAAGCTGGTGAGGTGGGTGGGCCAGGACAGGGCCCACTTGGGCTCCTCTCTGGGCCTGTTTCCCTCTCAGGCTGCACCCCCCCCCCCAATCTGGTGGGGACAGACAGAACACACGCCACTTCTGGGGGACAGCCACGTGGTGGGTCCTGGGCAGATGCACGAGCTGTGCTGTGGTGGCGGGAGCGCTGGGAGCAGAGGTGTGCAGGTCAGGGCAGTGCTGCTGCCCTGGCTGAGCCAGTGGCCATACTCGTGGCCATATCCCTCTGAGCTACTGGGCCCAGGGGCCAGCTGCGGGAGAGCACCCAGCAGGACCCCCGAGGGGAGGTCCCTGTCCATGCATCCTGGGGTCAGCGAGTTTCAGGGTGAGTGTGGCAGTGAGCCCCCTGCTGCAGGGCCCAGCATGGCCGGCAGCTCCACGGGGGTCCAGCCCCGGCCCTGTGATCCCCCCCACTCTAAGCCAGGAGCTGGGGAGGATGGGCTGAGGCCAGGCGGGGTGAAAGGGCAGCCAATAACTGAGCTCCCTTCCCCAGCTGGGAGAGGGCGGACCAGGTGAGGTGTTGCCATGGTGACGAACTCACCTGCTTCCTTACAGCCTCAAGACAAACACCTGGTTTTATTTTCAGTTCTGGGAAGGGGTGGGCCCTGACCTTCAAGTAGTTTAGCCAGCCAGCCTGCAGTGCAGGCGACTAGGGCCCTGAAGGCCCAGGTTCCCCGGCCCCAGCGCCAGTGCCCCCACTTTCACCCTGGGAGGGATAGTTGTCCAAGGTCACCCAGGGCAAAGCTCCTGGGTTCTGGTCCAGGACCATCCCCCACACCGCCCCCTCACCCCATGTCCTTCCTTAGAGCAAGTTACAGGTCTGACCCAGTTAGGCCAGGATAGGCAGAGGGGGCATTTCAGGTGTCCGCACTAAGGGTGTGGCTGAGTCCTTCCCTGGGACCTGCCAACCCCTCACCCTGGAAAGGGCAGGCAGAGTCCAGCTCTCATCCCAGAGCATTCCCCGGCTGTCCGAGGCTGGGTCTCACAGGCCCTGCCTGGGCTGCCAAGAAGGGCTGTTCAGGAAAGGTGGAACGTCAAGTGGGTCTTGAAGGATGAATAGGAGTTTTGTAGGTGTGGACTCTCCCAGCCCCTCATTGGCCAGCTCTCGTGGGTGGTGGGCTCGTAGCCCTGGCTTCTCCTGCTGTTGAGTCTGGACCACAGGGGCTTCAGAGCCTGGTGGGAAGCAGGACAGGCTCTGAAGGGCAGCTGCCACTGACCTGCAGCAAACAGAGAGGCACTGTGTCTGGCCAAGGACTCACAGGATCAGAGGCAGGGCCAGACCCTCTCTGCCCTGGCCCCCGTCCCCCACTGGCCCTGCACACAGTTCCCCAGGAGCTGGAGGGCTGGGCCCCATGACAAGGGGTTCCTGTAACAGCATGGGGATTAATAATGTATTTATAACGCATGGTCGTGGTACCAAAAAATGATCTATAAATGGGTGGTAAATGTTTTATAATGTTTTTGTAACCCGTTATAAATGATAAATGGCAGACTATAGATGCCGGATCAAATATTGATGATGCCTCGCGTGCGACATGGGGCTGCCACAGCTCGGGAAAGCCATTAATAATAAAGCAGATGGAAATGTAAAAGTTGCCGGCAAGCCTGGTGAAGCCATTCATAATGAAATGTAAAGTCTGGCCGTTGGCAGCAGCCGGTGGAGCCCTGGCTGGGTCCTCCCGGAGCCCGGAGAGGAGCAGGGCCGTGAGTTGCTTCTGAGGACGTCTCCTGTCCAGAGCACGTCATATAAATGTGCTGTTCCTGTACCTGAGGCGGTGTGTTCATCATGGGGCCTAATGCATGTGCGGCGGCCCCTTGAGAGAGGGTGTCACAGCTTGCAGCTTCCTCTGACACCTGGGTCCCCAGGCATGGTGTCAGTGTCTAGGGCCCTGGCCTCGGGAACCGGGCGAGGAGGGCCATCCCTGGGTCGTTCCAGTGCATCTGCCTCTACAGCCGCCAGCAGCCACCAGTCACGGCGGGCCAGACAGGGGCCGCATCTCCCTTCACAGGTCAGCCCTGGTGTCCCTCCCGAAATGCCCAGGAATGAGGGGCCCTCTGCGAATGTGAGGAGGCTCAGGAGTGGGGGCTTCCTGCCAGGTCACAGGCAAGCCAGGGTCTGGCTCCAAGCCATGCCATTTGTGTGAGGCCCACTTCTGTGGAACCCTCCTTGGTGACAGGCTCCTGCGGCAGCGGTTCCGCAGGCAAGTTGGTTTGGGAACTGCTGTGCTGTGTGGCCGCCGCCATGGGGCAAGGCTCTGAGAAGTCCCGCAGGAAACGCTGCAAGGGCTGGCACCTCCTTGTTCCTTCTCTCAGCCCCCCACCCCCGGTCCCCTGGTGTCGTGCCCTCTGCCTCAGAGGTGCGAGGCACCCCGGGTCTGGTTCTGCCTCCGTCTAGCCCACTGGCCTTGCCCAGATCAGTTACTGGGGGGTTGAATCTACCAGCTGAAGGGTCTATGCTCCCAGGCACGGTGCTGGCCCCCACCTCTGCACCCCCTCCTCAGGGCCCAGCAGCCCCTCCAGGAGCTAAGCTGAGGGCACAGGCTGCAGCCGGCTTTTGGGTGGAAATCCATGATGGTTCTGGCCCTGCCTTGCTCTGGTCCCCAGCACTGTTTCCTCCAACCCCGGGGCTGAACCCCGCCCTCCATCATCGCTGAGACTGAGACCGTGCTGGCAGCAGGCAGTGAGGGAACGGGGAGCACTGGCCAGGGCACCACTCGGCAGAACACCGGCTCCTCGGTCCCTGCTCTGCCCGGCTGCCCAGGGGGTCCCCTCTCTGCTTGGAACCTGTTTCCTGAGCTGCTGAATAAGTAGGCTGAGCCCACTTCTAGAGGGTGGCTGGAGGTTAATGAGCAAATGGGCCTGAAAGCTGACAGGAGAGGCGGGAAGGGACATGGCTGGGCCCCTCCCCTGTCCTCTGCCACAGTGGTGAGGGCTCCCTTTCTCCCTACCCACGCCTGCCTCCCAATAGTCTGCTACCTGGGACGTGCTTCCCTCTCCTCCAAAAAGTTAATTGCCACTATGCTCCCGGTCTCAGTGGTCATGTCCCCCTTGGGGAGGCACCTCTGGCTTCTGGACCAAGACAGGGACCCGCTGTCATCAAGCTGCACCGAGTCCCCTCAGCCCTGTCTTGGGTGTATCAGCCAGGGAAGGCCAGGAGCTGGCTGCTGTAACAAACAGGTCCCAGGTTCCAGCACCTGAACTCAGCCCACACTTACTTATCACCCAAAGGCCAGCTGTGTCCCCAATATCCAGTCGGTCCTTTGCATCTGGCCAGTGGACTAGAGAAGTGGAGGGTCTGCAGGTGCACACATCATCTCCATTGGCAGGAACTCAGCCACACGATCCCACCTACATGCAGGGGAGGCTGGAAAATTGGGTTCAGGCAGAGAAAAGAGTGAGTACAAACGTTCTGAGGCAGAGATGTGAGGGTGTCCAAGGGCTCAGTCACAGGAGAGGAGGTGGGAGAGGTCAGGACTGAGGGGACAGCTGAGCTTGCGCTGTGTGTGAGGTGGGACCATGGGAGGGGCTGAGCAGGTGGCAGGCTTTCCTTCCTGTTGCTACCGATTTTGTGCCAACAATAGATGAGGTGGCAAGGCAGACGCAGAGCTCAGGCTCCTGTACAGATCCAGGCTCATGCCAGGGGGGGTGGCACGGAGGGGGCAGGGGGCAGTATCCCTCGGGACCAGCAGTGACAGGAGAGGAGACAAAGGGTGCACCAGGCCTTTGTCCTGAGCACCTAGCAGGGACCACGTGGGCTGGCTGTGGGCGGGGCAGGTTTGGGGTCTCCGAGGGTGAGGTGGGGCAGGCGGGAGTGGGAAGGGTGGGGCCGGGGAGCAGTAGGGCAATACAGGCTGGAAGGCCTGATAAGGTCCCAGACTTTATTCATAGAGTGCCTAGCAGGTGGCTTGCTCCCCAGTTGCTGGGGAGGGGTGACCGTGGTGGCCAGAGGGCAGGAGGGAAAAGTGGGTGGGCCAAAGGATGTGCTGTGTGAGGTCCCGGTGGGGACACCACCACCAATGCTGCCTCCTGAGTCACTGTCCCCAGAGCAGGCTGCGTGGTGACCAGTAGGGACATCTTGGCCCTTCCCTCCCTCACCTGCTTTTCTAGTTCTCCTAACTGCTGCTCTGGGGTCAAGAAAACCCGGGAGGTTCCTGTTCCGGGACCGGCCAGCAGCCTGGCTGAGCTGGCACACAGCTCCCTTTGCCCTCCCCAGCAGGTGTGTGCAGCAGCCGCTGCCAGCAAGCATCCGGGTCATGGGGCTCCCTGTCAAGCACCAGCTTGCATGGCCCCTGAGACGGGGAGCTCACCATCTATGAAAAGGCCTCAGTCATGCTCGGCAGCCGGGTGTCCACACCGCAGGGCCCTGCCGCAGGAAAGAGCTGGAGTGCCACGTGGTGGCTCTGGGCTGGATGGCCTCCGTTACTGCCCCTTCAAGTGGGCACCGAGAGGCCACCCAGGGAAAACCCCTTCCTTCCTTCCTGCAGGCCTGGTCAAGACAAGCCCTGGGGCAGGGCAACCAGCTGGGTGGGGTTGTCTCGCATGTCTGGTGTCCCTGCTTCCAGCTGCCTGTCCCTGTG
This sequence comes from Furipterus horrens, assembly GCF_987537825.1. Lineage (NCBI taxonomy): Eukaryota > Metazoa > Chordata > Mammalia > Chiroptera > Furipteridae > Furipterus > Furipterus horrens. The sequence goes on from NW_028327180.1 coordinate 102,294,458, forward strand.
GCCACAGACAGGGTTACCAGAGAAAAATGGGTAGGGACCTCCCTGGTCGCGGAGGGCCCTTGGGAGGTGCTTTTCCTTAGTTACTGGCGTCACAGACGTTTAACGTGGGAAACTGGGCAACAAGAGATCACTGCGACCGCAGGAGGGCCCGGGGCTCCAGAGGCAGCCGAGCGCACAGGCTCCGGGAGCGGAGACTCCCTGTGGGCACCGCACCCCTGTCCCGGCCTCAGGCACCTCTTCTGAGAATCGGGAGGAGCGAGCGCGGCCTCGCCTGGCACCTCCGCGGGCACGAGAACTCCGATAGGAAAGTCAATGGGAAAGTCCCCGCAGTTGCAGTCGTGCAGGGGGCGGAGGGGCGTTCCCGGGAGAAGAAGGGCCAGCCTGGCTGTCATTTCCCGGGCATGTGACCCTGGGCAAGCCTCAGTTTCCCCGTGTCCCCCTTCTCCACGAGGGCGGTGTTGGTGGTCTGGTGGGGCCTTGAGAAGAATGACAATCCCGAAGCCTCCCGGGGAGAAGCGGAGGCCGGGAGGGGGCGTGGCGGGGCCCTGGTGGGCGTGGCGGACCTTCACCCTTAGGGGCGGGGCCTGGTTGAGACCGCAGCTTTGATAGAGCGGGACCGGAGGGTGGGCGGGTCCTGGCCGAGGCCGGAGCCAGTGAGGGGCCTGGGGGGCGGGGCCCGGAGGGGGCGGTGTCGGGCGGGCGAACTCGGGCGCACTCCTGCCGGCTGCACCCCTGCCGGCGGCACCGCCGCTGCCCTCGTCCTCCAGGCTCGGGGCGCGGGCCCCCCGTCCCCCCGGAGGCGCTGTCCGCATGGCCGCCATCAAGGCGCTGCAGCAGTGGTGCCGGCAGCAATGCGAGGGCTACCGGGACGTGAGCATCACCAACATGACCACGTCGTTCCGCGACGGCCTGGCCTTCTGCGCCATCCTGCACCGCCACCGGCCCGACCTCATGTGAGTGCCCCGCGGGGGCTCGCCGCACCCCGCCCGCGGCCCCGCGGCCTCAGTCTGCCCGTCCGCCGAGTGGAGCTGGGCGGGAGCCAGGACGTCCGGCGCCCCCGCGGGCTTAGTCAGACGTGACTCAGGCCCGTGTCCCGGGCGCTCCCGCCGCCGCCGTCCCGCCCGCGCCGCCCCCCTGGGGCCTGCCCACCCGCGCAGGGGTGGGGGGCGCTGGGGCTTCGTGTGCGGTTCTGCCCCTGCCCCAGCTTGTGCCGGCGCCTTTAGGACTTCAGCTCAGGGCGCCGAGGGGGCGGGGCCCGCGCGGAGCAGGAAGCCCAGGACACCACCCCCTCACGTCGTGGGGGGCCTCCGCACCCTAGGGTGACAGGGGATGAGCTGGAGGCGGCCCCCGCCCCTTGGAGCCAGGGGAGGTGGGCAAGCGCAGGTGCCAAGTCATCACCCCTGAAGGCAGTCCTGGAGTCGTGGCTGGGAGGCTGGCTGGCCCTGACCCGGTGCCACATCTTGTCCCCACCCTGGACCCTGTTGTCAGCTCAGCAAACACTCTGGCCGTGACCAGGGCCTGGCTCGCTGAGACAGCTCTGTGCAGGGACGCGCTGGCCCACCGGCCGTTCAGGTGCCGTCCGGGAGACCATGATGTTGGGAGTGTCCTCCTGAGAGATCCGGGCTGGAGCCAGGGTGAGGGGTGCTGCCCTCAGAGGGGAGAGGCCCTCGTCCGGGTCACAGAGCACGTCAGGCCAGGTCCGGGCTGGCAGCGGGGCCTCCTCTCGGCACCCAGATGTGCTCCGTGTCCCTAGGGACTAACCCTGAGCGCCGCTCTCTAAGGGAGGCCGCAGGGTTCTGGGAGGCGTTTGTGGAGGCTTGTGGGGGTCCCGTGTGGCACTCAGGCCTCCCTGCTCCCTGCCCAGGGAGGCACCGGGGCGCCCTTGGAGGCAGAAGACGTGGGGGCAGAATGTGCTTCAACATCACACGCCCGGAGCTGAGCTCCACTGGGGGTGGCAGGGGGCAGGGTGGGCTGGGGGTGCGGAGACTGGGAGAGGGACTGGGAGCCAAGCCCGACAGGGTGTGTGCAGGGCCCTGGTGAGGCTGGCTGGGGACCGCGCCGGGCCGCCTGGATGAGGCCTGCGTGATGGAGGCAAAGATGGAGGAGCCCTTGCGTGCAGGCCCAGCAGGCCCGCAGCCTCAGGGCGACGGCTTGGGTGTTAACTGGAGAGTGGGGGCCTTTCTGAGCCCCAGGAGCCTCCATCTGCTCCCAGCTGTGCCGGGGCTGGAGGCCTGGCGTCCGTGTGCGCACGCACGCGAGCCGATCCCAGCATGCACTGCCTGCGGGCGGGCGCCGGCATACACGCGTGGACGTGCGCACGAGCCGGCACGGGCAGGCGCCATACAGCCGACCGCTTAGCCGTCACTGAGCGCCTGCTGTATGCGCAGCGTGCCATACTGGCCACGGTGGCCTGTGCCCCTGTCTCGGGGAGCGACGCTTCCGTCACAGAGACAGACAGCAAGCCACCAATGAGTGAAAGCCCAAGGCGACTGCAGAGCGAGGTGAGGGCGGGACCAGGGGGGAGGGGAGGCCGCGCGCCTGACCCCAGCGCTCACGGCATCGTGCTGACTGCTGACCTGGCTGTTGCCCATCTGCCCACTGGACTTTCAGCTCCAGAAGGGCGAGGGTGTCCCCAGTGCCCGGGGCCGGGCTGGCACAGGACAGGTGCTCAGCAGGTAGCAGCACGTGGTTGGAGGCCGATAGATAAGGGCTCGCACTGGGGCTCCATGAGCCGCGGGAGGAGCTGGGCGATTGCCATAGAGCAGGTGCAAGGGAACGGGGAGGGGGAGGCGGCAGCCGTGTGAGCCGGAGGGGAGATCGGAGTGATAGGCCCCAAGTTCAGGGCCACCTGGAGCCACCAGAGCCTCGGGAGGGGCGCGCCCTGCCACACTGTGGGGTGTCTGGCCTCCGGCCCGGGGTGTGCAGGGGGATAAGTGTGTGTGGTTTTCAGCTGCCCGGTGTGTAGCCATTTGTCACCCCGGAAACGGTGCGGGTCCCACACACGGTGGGTGTGGCCGGGGCTCTGCACACACTGTCTAGCGGAGCAGGTGAGGGTGGCACACGCGTGTCCTGTTCCCCAGCCCTTTGTGGTGCCTGCATCTGTGCCCTGAACACCCCTCCCTGCTCCGGCCCTTGCAGTGCCTCTGGAGGCTGGGAGGGGACGTCTCCCCATGAAGCCCTGGGCTGCCCGTGGGCCCCAGAGGCACAGGGAGAGAAGGGCGCTGTGAGGGACCGTGCAGGGTGGGACCGCCCCACACTCCCGTCGAGTGAAGACCCCGGGAGCAGGAGGGTGCACATCCTGTCTCCGTGTTTCCTTCCCTTTGTCTCCTCTCGGTTCTTCCTGATACACGGAGCCTGTTTCCTCTTGGCCCTCGGCGGCCAGCGGGAGAGCATCTGTGCGGGGCCACTGGGCGTGATGCCAGCCAGGTGGGGGCGGCTGGGCCACGCCGCCGCCCGCCCAGTCCCAGGAGTTCTTGTGCGGCCCGCCTGGGTGGGGGCTCCTCGGGGACCCTGGCGTGGGCTGGTGGATCTGTCAGTGCGAGATGGGCCGTGCCCCTGCAGCTGTGGGTTTCCTGCAGGTGGGCCCCAGGGCGCCTGCAGAGTCCGCTTCCCCGGGAGGCAGGGGAGAGCCCAGGTGAGCGCAGTGTCACTGATACAAGCCGCCCGGGGCAGGAGACCTGCGGGCTGGAGCAGCTCCTGCTGCGGCTTCTTCGCTCAGGGGCCTGGCCGGGCGAGACTGAGGTTCCCAGGAGAGAGGTGGGAGGAGGGGCAGGTTCCAGCACGTTGCCGGGGCAGGAGGAGTCCTTCCTGGCAGCAAGCAGAGCGTCCCAGGGCTGGCTCAGGACGGGCGTGGAGGCTGGGCCCTTTGCAGCAGTTGTGGCCGGCGGGCCTGGGCAAGGTGTCAGGAAGCGGCTGCAGGCTCCTCGGGCCCCCTGCTCCGGAGGGTGTCAGGGCCCAGGGCCAAAAGCAGGGGTGGCTCCCTGACCACTACTCTAGACAGCCTGGCTGCTGGGGGTCAGGAGAGACTCACTCCCGAAGCCCCCGCCCAGAGGCTCAGAGGCAGCTGTTTCCCTTCCTGGGCAAGGCCCACCTCCCCTCCTGCATGAGGTCAGCAGGAAGTTGCCTGGGGACAGAGGCCTTCTGTTCCCCTGCCCAAGGGCTAGCTGCCCAGCCTTCCGGCCACAGTCTCTAGGATGGACACGGGAGGGGCTGCAGGCCCCGTCTTCAGGGACAGCTCAGCACCCAGTGTCCCCTGAGATCCCACCCCGAGCCCTCAGGGCTGATTCCTGCTGTCTGGACAGTGCTGTGGGCTGGGGGGAGCGCTCAGGGGCAGTGTGGGCGGGGGTGGGGGTGGGGTGCCTCCTTTTCCCACCAGGTACAAGAAGGTGGGGGCCTGGGAGCGGCCGTGGCTGGGGCCTCAGGGCACCTCGTTTGTCCCAAGGTCTGTCTCGCTTGTCCGCCTTGGGGTCTCTTTCCCTTGAACCCTGTCTCCCCACCTCTGCTCTGTGGCCTCTCCTGTCTTGTCTCTGCCCCCCTTCACCTCTTTCTGCTGCTTCTGTCTCTGCCTCCAGCTCTTCCTCCCGGTCCCTCTGTCTCCCCCGCCCCCTCTGCTCCCCCCCACGGCAGGATTAACTCCAGATGCTGGAGGGGCACAGGGAATGGTTTTCCCTCCTGTCGGCCCCGGGCCCAGTGCCTGCTGCCGCCCCCCAGCCCCCAGCGGCTGTATTTTGTTCCTGGAACTAAACAGCATGAGTTCAGCTCCCCAGGGATTTGGAGGGGCACCCTTTCCCTGGGGTCCCCAGGCCCTGGGGGCAGGAGGCTGACTGGTCTGTTGTGGCCCCGGAAGGCAGACAGGGGTGACCGGGGCTGGGCGAGAGGTGTGAGCCACTCCTGCCAGCCATTGGGTGAGGACACGAAGACCCAGTGGGCCGTGACCTCGTGGGTGCTGGGAGGGGGAGTGAGTGAGCCACGCAGAAGCTCGCTCACTGAGCACTCGCGGGCCCCGGCTGGCCCTGGCCCCTGGAGGGGATCTGAGTGCCAGAGCCTGTGGTGCAGCGGGCAGGCAGCTGCCTCCACACGGGCCAGCCTGAGCCGGGGCGCTGTCCCCCGGGCCTGGGGGCCAGGTGCTTCCCCAGCAGCAGTGGACTGGCTGCGGGTTGGAGCCTCTGTCTTCCCTCCGTGCCCATCCCTGTGCCCCAGTTTCCCTTTGGATGAGGACACAATCACTTTGGATCAGGGCCCACCCCAGTGACCTCATCGATTCTCTCTGTAAAGACCCTGTTTCCAAATCAGGTCATATTCTGAGGTCCTGGGGTGAGGACTCCAGCCCAGCGCAGCCACACACACTCCTGCCCCCGGGCCCCAGGTCGGGCTGGGCTTCCTGAGGCCAGGCGGGGTCTCTCCTCCGCACACTCTGAGGGGATGGGAGGGCAGCCCTGACCCCAGGGACTTCCGCAGCCCTGCACCTCATGCTGGGAGGGGTGTGTGCTCAGGCCTGGCAGCCAAAGGCCAGGAAGTGTCTGCTCAGGCCTATGTGGGGAGCCTTGGCACAGCAGGCGGGGGAGGGGGGGTTGGCGAGCCGGGGGAGGGGGTGGCGGGGGGGGGGGACTGGCCAGGGTGTTCAGGCCCAGCATGGGGGCCTCGAGCACCTGGGGAGCAGCTTGGACTTGGTCCCGAAGGGTGTGGGTCCTTGAACTTCAGCAGAGAGCAATTCTGCAGCCTCTGACCTGTTCACCTCTGACCCTGCCCCGCAGGACTGGCATGCCTCATGGGTGCCCTGGCCTACCTGGAACTCTGAGGGCCTCACTCTGGGTCTGGGGGAGGAGAGGGTCCCGCAGGGCAACTGGCAGCCCCGAGCCCACCCGCTGCAGCCTGCAGGTGGACCGAGGCCAATGCGGGGGGCAGGGGGCCTCCTTGCATTTGTTTGGAGACAAAACAGAACTTGTTTTCCTGCCCTCCTGCCAGTGACCCAGGGCAGGTCTGCAGAAGACATTGAGCTTTCAAAGGGGTGGTGTGGGGGGACAGGGAGGGACTCCCGAGCCCCAGACACTAAGGACAGAGAGACTGAGAGCCCCCTGAGTGGGGCATGGAGACCCACGGTCCACGAGCCCATGGACGCTGCTGGGATAAAGCCAGGGTGGGCGGAGGTGGGTGGCCTGTGCTGACAAAGGCTGCGCCCACCCGTCCCGCTCCTTCTGGTCGCTTGTCCTCCCAGAGACCAATCTGTCCGCCGTCTGTCCTGAGCACAAAAGCGCCCTCTGTGCTCATGGGGTGGTCTTAGCATCTGGAACGCGTTACCTGGGAGGTGGTCCGAGCGGAAGCGGGGAGGGTTCCAGAAGAGCCGGCAGGTTGATGAACAGCGGCGGGGCCTCTAGGAGGGAGGGGGCTGAGCACAGTCCCCAGCTCTCTGTTCCCCCGCACCCCCCACCCCCCACCGTGGGGCCCCGGCCTCAGTTTCCTGTCTGTGTACTAGACCATCCAGGGTTGTGATGGGGCCCCAGGCCAGCTGTCCACAGGGCTCAGCGGGCCCTGCATTTGAGACGCTGGAATTCCCCTCCACAAGCCTCGGCTGTCTTCTCCCCTGGAGACACAGGGGCCCCGGAGAAGAGGGGGCTCGCCTGGGGTCAGCAGTGCGGCCTCAGGGGTCAGACGTGCTCTTTCTCAGGCTCTGAGACTTCCAGAACAATCCAGTCCATGCTGAAGCTGCAAGGGTGCTGCTCATGCCCCTCAGACAGCAACGTGGACAGACAGAGCAGCATCTAACCCTCTCTCCTGGGCCTGCCTGCTGCTCAGAGCACCCTTCTGGGCGTGTGAGGGGCGTGCGCACGGGGCCCCGGGCGGCCTGGGGTGGTTCCGGGAACCGCGTCCGGGGCATCCTGCGCCCTGTGGTCAGGGAGGGGCAGGGGCACTCACAGTCTCAGTCCCAAGATGCGGGTCTGCTCCCTTGGAGGAGGCTGGGTGCCAGGTGGCCGCTTAATGCCACACCCCAAATGGTCCACCCCCAAAGCCTGGACGCTGGGGCCAGAGCGGCCCACGCACGATCTGCCTTTGGGCTTCCCCACTGTGTGATATCGGGGAAGTCACACAGCCGCTCTGTGCCTCAGTTTCCTCTTCCATGGGAGGCTGGCACTGATAGCATGTGGGGGTGTGGGCACCCAGTGAGGGGGACCATGGCGGCTGCCGGGGCATCAGGTGAACGACGGGGCTGCGGGGAGGCTGTGGAGCTCTGTCCCTTCCTGCACGTCGCTGTGCCTGCTCTGCAAGCCTCCTGTGTCCCCTCGTGTTCCCACCCCGGGACCGGGACGGTGGCCTCCCACGCCATACCAGGTCCATGAGCTTCGCAGGGTTTGGGGGCAGCTGCTGAGCTGTGCCATGCCCGGGGCAGGCGCAGCACCCAGGTCACCAGAGGGGCTAGAGCCCCTTTGCCGACCAGCCCCGCCCTCCAAGGCTGTGGTGCCCTCCTTCCTTCCCAGGAAAACCACACACCGGCTCAGTTTCCCCGTTTGGGCAGAATGACCTCTGGGGCCCTTCCAGCTCCCTGCTTCCTGGGGTCTGAGCTGCTTTGCACACTTGAACTTTTATCTCCTAGAAACTTTGACGCTCTCAGGAAGGAAAACATCTATGAGAACAACAATCTGGTGAGTGGCTGTTCCTGCCTTGCACCCGTCAGTCCCCAGGGAGTCTGGGAGGGAGGCCAGGCTTGCCGCTGACCCCTGCTTCAGCCTGCCGACCCTGCTCCCCACAACCAGCCTCAGATCTGTAGCCAGACTACCTGGTTCCCCCTCTTCTTAGATCAGGGAGGTGGCTCTGGGAGGGCAGGGCCCCTGGGTGGGTCCTGGGCGGCTACCAGCCCCTCCTCGCCTGGTCGGGGGAACCCCCTGCCTGGACTCGCACTCAGCCGTGGCCGCAGGGTCCTGCACAGGCTGCTCCGGATGCTGTGTGCCTTCCCCGGGCAGGTGCCCTGTCCCCATGGGCTAAGGACAGAAGGCGGAGCCCACCCCTTGCTGTCCCTGGGCCCCACACCCCCCCGAGGGACCTCACCAGGAGCCTGTGGTGCCCGGCTCCAGAGCCCCTCAGATCTGCGTGCTCGGGCTGGGAGCCCCACTGTGTGCGCGGGGAAATGGAGGCCTGGGCGGTCAGGAGGCCGAGTGGAGCCGGACCCTTGAACCCAGACTTTTCTGAGCTCCTGGTGGGGTTGCCTCTGGCCCCTCCCAGGTGGGCTGGTGGCGCAGCTGAGGCGGAGGCGGGGTCTCCCAGCCCGCTCCCTGCTGACCGCCCCCGCCCCCAGGCCTTCCGTGTGGCTGAGGAGCAGCTAGGCATCCCGGCCCTGCTGGAAGCTGAGGACATGGTGGCTCTGAAGGTGCCGGACCGGCTGAGCATCCTGACCTACGTGTCCCAGTACTACAACTACTTCCACGGACGCTCCCCCAGTGAGTGGCACGTCCCCACGGCCCCCCGCCAGCACCCAGCTCTGCCCCATGGGTGTGGGCAGTACCCTGTCTGCTGCTGCCTCCCAGGGGACGAGGGTCCCGTCTCCCACCCACCCAGCTTGGAGCAGGCTCTGCCGTCCCCACGCCCACCTGTGCGCTGAACAGGTGCACCAGCTCCCGCCTCCCCTCCACCACCCTGGGCCTTGGTTTGTTTCCCTGTCTGTCCCCCCGGGGGTCCGCCCGTCAGGCCGGCCTCAGGCGGCTCGGCAGACCCTTGAGGGCCTCCAGGCCTGATGAGCAGGGAGAGGCAGGCCCTGGGGACCCTGTTCCAGCCTCGTTGTTCTCAGGCTCTCCCCCCACATTCCTCGTCCAGGCCTCAGAAATCCCCGGAATTGCTCTGGGCTCGCGGCCAGCCCCGCCTTCCTAGTCCCAGTTTGTGGAGAAACAGAAAAGTCCCTTTTTCCTGACCCCAGATCGGGGTCTCAGAGGGAGGCACAGGGACAAGAGGTTAGGCAGGGGGTGAGGCCGGGCCCCAGCTGGGGTGGGTTTGAGCAGCTTCTCCTCCCCTCCAGGCCCCCTCTAGGGCACCCACACCTCAGAGCTCTCAGGCGGGGGGGTGGGGGTGGGCCGGGCCCCCTGACCCTGTGTGTCTCCTGCCAGTTGGGGGTATGGCCGGCATAAAGAGGTCCCAGTCCGATTCCGATGAGCAACGTTCTGGGAAGAAGGCCCCACCCCAGCCGGCCAGGCCCTCGCCTACCCCAGCCCGGGGGCAGCCGCTGTCTCCAATCAGCGCCAACGCCGTTGTCCAGCGGAAGGATGGGGGTGCAGAGGGAGCCCCGCTGAAGGCTGTAAGCGTCCCAGGCCTGCCCTCCCTCTGGCTCCGTTTCCGCCGGCTCTCACTGAGCAGGGCTGGGCAGACTGAGTGTGGCCCCTGACCCCCAGCGCCCTGGACGGCGTGAGGTCCCCTTGGGTCCCGGCATGGCCTTGGCTGACGTTTCTCAGGAGAGCCCATGGGGAGTGCTCCCGAGCTCCTTCCATCCTTTGTGGTTGGGCTTTGGTCCCCATTGTGCACATGGGTAAACTGAGGCCCAGGGAGGTCATGCAGGCTGAGCTGAGCTGGAACCTCGCAATCAGACCTTTCTGGGCTCTGAGGAGGTTTCTCAACCCTGGCCACTCACTCTCCCGCGGGGCCAGGGTAGAAAGCTGGGTGCGTCCTTTGCTCCTAGGCCGGCCCTGCAGAGTGAGCTCGGTTCCCACCTTTCAGAGGTGGAGCCTAAAGGGCCAATGGCTTGGGCTTGGGTGCCTCCTGCTGGCCCTGGGCTGTCCCACCAGGCTCCAGGGAGCAGGGGCAACACTTGGCCATGATCTTGCGAGTTGGGTTGGATTTCTGCGCCTTGGTATGGGCAGTCTGGGGGTCCTGACCGCTCGAGACCCCCAAAGCCAGGCCTTCAGCCCTAACTCCTTGGGCCAGGCTGGGGATCCTGAACTTGGCGTTCAGGAGCTGGCTGCTCCTGAGGCCTCAGTTCTCCTGTCTGTCCAGTGGGACCTCGCCAGCCAATGGGGCAGCTGCGGGAGGCGGGTCCAAGGGGGGAGCTCAGACCCTCAGCTGTCGCCCCTCCCAAGGGCCAGGCGTCGGCGGGGGGCTCCGTCAGCAGCACCTGTGGGATCTGCGGGCGGCACGTGCACCTCGTGCAGCGACACCTGGCTGACGGGAAGCTGTACCACCGGAGCTGCTTCAGGTGCGGCCCATGTGCATGTGTGCGAGCTCATGGGCACGGCACCTCCTGGGGTGTCCGCACCCCTAACCGGGTCTTCAGGGGGTGGTGTCTGTGACTCCAAAGGGTTCACAGTGCGAGAGGGCTGTTTGTTGAATGGACGGACCCAGGAACAGTGGGGTGTGTTCTCCCGGTGGTGTGATGCCAACAGGGCACCCCTTCTCTCCCCCCGCCCCACAGGTGTAAGCAGTGCTCTAACACGCTGCGCTCGGGAGCCTACAGGGCCACGGCGGAGCCAGGTGTCTTCGTCTGTTCCAGCCACCACCCCACAGCCACCTCTGCAAGCCCCGTGCTGCCAGGCCTGCCCCCCAGACAGCCAGGGGCTGCCCCCACGGACTTCAAGCCCCCCAGAGCCCCCCAGACAGCCCCGGAGGCACAGGGGCAGAGAGATGCCAGCCGGGGGGCCAGGCCCGCCGCCTGGGAGCCCGTGGTGGGCAATTCCACAGCCAAAGGCTTCATTCCCACTGCGGCTCACCCTGCGGCCGCCGCCTCCTCCCTCATCCTCCCGAGGAGCCCGGACAGACCCTGGAGTCCTGTGGGTGGCAAAGCCAGCCCGTGTGTGACCAGCAGCTCCCTGACAGGGTGGTTGTCACCGGCACAGGGCACAGTGGCAGCCAGCCCCTGTCCTGCTGTGACCCTGAATGCCCTAGACCCTCGCCTGGCCACACAAGCCTGGTCAGCCCCCCAGACCAAGCTCAGGTCAAGCCCAGCATCTCCAGGCCCAGCGGAGGCTCCGGCCTGGACTCCGGCGGCCGCCAGGACGCAGCAGGCCCGGGAGAGGTTCCTGCAGACGCCCGGCGTGGCGCCCAGCCCTGGGCCATCGGACGCGCCCTTCGGGATCAGCCACAGGGAGCAAGCGCTGAGCGGCCTCCTCAAGGCCCTTCCGGGGCTCATGGGGCCTGGCACTCAGACACCTGGCAGGTGTGTGGAGAAGAGGACTGGGTTGCCCCTACTCATCTACCCGCTGGGGTCCCCCAGAGGCCAGAGGGGCTGGGATGGCTGAGGCTCTGCCCTGCCTGGCCGTGTGATGGCGGGTTTCCTCGTCTGGGAAATGGGGAGCATGAGTTGGGGAGTCAGAGCACATGGCTGCTGCTGGAGGGGGCGCAGTTACCACTGCACAGCTGCTGTCTACATGCTCTGGGGGGCACAGGGACAGTGACACTGCCACCCGGGGTGCACGTGTCAGTCCTGCTGAGGACACCCGCTTCATGCACAAGGAAGTGGAGGCTGGAGTGGTGGGGGTCACCTGTCTGAGACAGAGGGGCTCTGGGCCCCCCGCCTTGCCCGTGTCCCAGCCCTTCTGCACATTGGCTGTGGGGCCAGCGCTGTCACGGGGAAGGAGGGTCCCTGCGCCGGCGTCCTGTGCCCCACAGGCTGGGTGGCTAACCCCACGGCCCTCCTTGCTCACCGCTCCGGAGGCCAGTGCGAGGTGCAGGTGTCCCAGGGCCGGTCCGGGGCGGGGCCCTCCTGCTCTCCCGCCTCTGGGGGCCCTGGGCGTCCCTGGGCTCATGGCTGCATCCTCCCTGTCGGCCTCTGTCTGTCTCCCCTCTGCGTGTCTGTGAGTCTCCTCTTCTCAGGACACCTGTCATTGGACTTGGGCTCTCCAGTCCAGGATGGTCTCACTCTCACTGGCCACACTGGCAAACAGCCCCTTCCCAAGCAGGGTCCTGCTCTGAGCCGCTGGGCGGGCGTGGATTTTGTGAGACGCTGTTCCCCTCACTACAGTCCCCTAGCGAGTGAGGAGACATCACGCCAGGCTGACTCCCTGCCTCATGCTGCCCGCTCTCTGCTCAGAGCTGCCCAGTCCCACTGGGTCACCCACAGCTGCCCGGGGTTCCCAGGGTGGCCACGGGACCAGGAGAACGAGTGAGGCAGGCCAGCTGGGTGCAGCCCCATACATGGCGCATTTGGGGGGCACTTTAATTTCATCCCACACCAGAGTTAAATAGGGAAGTAAAGTCAGCACCAACACACACCAGTGCCAGAGCGGATGTCCATGGCCTGTCCCTCCTCCCTCAGAGGGCTGTCTGCCCTCCCTTGAGTGGTGGGCGTTGGGAACCAGCCTCCAAGGAAGGCTGAGGGGCTTTTGTCTGGGAGCCATGGCGAGAGGGGCTCCTGGACCCACCCGTGCCTGACACCCACCTCACACCCACAGGCCCGCCCCAGCCACCTCCCCTGCTGCAAGCTGCCTTCCCGGAGCTGAGGGGCCACGCGCAAAGCCAGCTTCCAAGCTGTCACAGTCAGCACCTCCCCAGACGCTTAGCCCCCCTGCAAAGGCTGAGCCGCCAGCCCCGCTGAGTGTGGGCACCACCTCGGGGGCATCCACATCGCCCCAGGTGGACGGGAAGAGCTCAGCTGTTTCCTCAGCCGTCAGCAGGGCAGGTTCTGCCTCTGGGCTGAAGCCAGAGGCCCCGCTAGCCAAGGGTAAGAGCCCCTCTTAGGGGGGTAAAAGAGGGGCACGGGGTGCGGGAGATGACCCACAGACTCATGGACAGTCAGTGCCCATGGCGCTTGCCTGGACACCCCTGCCTGTGTGGCAGCAAGGAAGGTGCGGCCCAGAGAGGGGGTGTGATTCCCCCAAGCACACACAGCACAGGCGGCCGGGCGGGAGTTCCTGTGCCCGCCCCCCAGCCAGGGCTCCTTCCTGGAAGCCCAGCTGCTGGGGGCGCCTGAGGGTGGGCAGCTGCAGGAAGACGGTGTGGGTCCAGCCTTTTCCAGCAGACTCTCCCCCTAACCTGGGACTCCCCACCAATGTGACCCATCTCTCTGCCCCCCACCCAGGCCCAAGTGCCAGCCCCCAGGGAGGCCAGGGGGATGGGCCGGCAGGATGGAGGGGCCGCCTGAAGCCTGTGGAGAAGAGGAACCCCGCTGAGAGGTGAGGGGTGGGCAGGACCGGGCCCTGGAGGCGCATGCGCCCAGGCCAGCATTTGGGCCTGTGGGCTGTGCTCACAGCCCGTGTTCCAGGGCTGCACAGGGCCTGGCACACGGCAGGTGCTCAGCACGTGCTCACAGGTGAACGGCAGCACGTGCATTGACCGATCCACACGCCTGCACGCAGGGACGCGGGCACCTCACAGCGTTGCAGCTGAGGCAGCAGACGCCGGCTCACAGGGGCCAGTCACAGGGGCCTGAGTGAGGGGTCGGTTCGCACTGGCCTGAGATAATGGTTGGTTCACACTGGCTTGAATGACAGGGGACAACTCACACCAGCCCGGGTGATGGGGGACAGTTCATACCAGCCTGACCGGGCAGGGTAGGACGCAGCAAGGACAGTTCACTTTGGCTTGAGTGATGGGGTGGCTCACCTGCCTGAGTGACACAGGGCCACATCCCCATCGTGTAAGCAGAAGGACAGGAAGAGGGGCGGCTGGGTGAGTCCATCAGCGCCCCTAGAATCCTCACTTGTGTGAATCAGCCTCGGTGGCTGAGAGACAAGGACGTGCTCAGCAGGCCTGACCCTGAAACGGAGCTGGGACCCCTACCCACCTGTCGGCTGGGCAGCAGGGAAGGGGCGGGTCCCCACAGGCAACGTGGTCAGGACGGGATGGGGAGAGAACGCCGTCCGTGGGCACCCGACAGGCACAAGGGTCAGGGAGGCGCTGAGCCGACCCCCATCGCGGGCACTAGGGTGGCCCTGTGTGCACGCGGGGTCCTGGGCCGGGTAGGGGTCCGCTGTGTGGGCATCAGCCGTGACCCCCAGCACGAGCCCACGCCAACACTCCCCGGGGCCTGGGGAGGGTCGCGGGCGGCAGGCCCGTCAGCCTCGGGCGCACCGCGCGGCCCTGCCTGTGCCGTGGCTGCGGGTTGGACTAGGGACTCTGTGCTGGGGCGCTGCTGACCCCTGCCGTCCGTCCAGGGCCCCGGAGCTGGCGGAGCCGCAGGTTCTGAGGGAGCCAAGGGCGCGGGGGCCGCCCCAGAAGGTCCCTGGGAGCCCCGAGGGGGGCATCTGCATCGCCCAGCCCAGCCGCTCAGGTAATGCCCAGAGGGAATCCAGGGTCCCCATGCCCTCCTGCCCCCACCCCAGCCAGGGAGCGTGGGTCTAGGCGGCCCTCCTCTGGGGCCTGTGGGGTCGCCCTCCCAAGGGAGGCAGGGAGGGACAGTGGCCCCGGTCAGCCAGAGGAGCCGGCAGTCCTGGGCAGGCAGTGGGCGTGCACGTGTGTCTGTACATGTGCGCATGCATGTGGCGTGAGTCTCTTCCCAGAACTCAGGGGCCCCGGCATCCACGTCTAGCCACCCACTTCCCGTGTGACGTGGGGCGGGTCATAGCCCATGGGGCCTGTGCTGAGGGGGCTGCCCTTGCCGGGTGGACGTGGCCAGTGGGGAGCCCCGGGATGGGGAGGCTGTGCCACTCTGCAGGCGGCCCCAGCTCAGGGAAGCAGCAGAGAGGTGACCGGCCGCCGCCTGACGTGGTGCGCTCTGTCTCTCGCCCCCAGCAGCCACATCCCCTTCCCGGGCCCCCTCCCCATCCCGCCGCAGGAAGCTGACCGTCCCCGCCAGCCTGGACATTTCTGGTGACTGGCTTCAGCCCAAACCCTTGCGGCAGGAAGCCCCGGCCTGGAGCGGGAAGGAGAAGCCCTCCCCTGAGGACAGACCAGGTCAGCCCGGACACGCCAGCTGTTTCTGTTGGGGTGCAGATGAAGGGGGTGCTCTGAGGAGGAGGCACCCGGGGGCCTTACAGGATGAGTAGGCGTTCATGGGGCCTAGAGTGAGGGAAGGCACGCAGGGGGCCCACGGCCGTGCACCTGCCAGTGGCCCAGCTGCGCAGACTTCAGGGGGGTAGTGGGGGTGGGGGAGAGCGGACAGGGCCCCATGTCTCCTAGCAGAGCCCTCGGGATGAGGGAGTGTTTGCTCCTGGCAGGGGGCTGGAGGGCAGCCGACTTGGAGGAGGGCAGGGACCGGGGTGGCCACGGGGACCTGGGACGGTGCCGGATCTCTGTGAGCTCTGCCCAGGGGCCTGCTTAGACGCGCGGGGAAGCTTGGGGAGGGTGCAGTGGACATGGTGGGGCAGAGCCGGGGGAGCCCAGCTGTTGGGGTCAGACCCCTTCCAGGTCACATCTGAGTCACTTGGGGCCCGGTGGCCCTGGCCCAGGACACTCATCCTGCCCCTTCCCCAGGGAGGTCCTTGGGCCCAGCTGATGTCCCTGCTGCACCCGGCCAGGCAGTGGCCTCCCCCGTCAGGGTGAGTAGGCCAGAGGTGGGCGTGGCCAGGAGCCCGGCCCCCGGGGCCACGGGTCGCCCTCACCAGCCCTTCCTCCGCAGCTGCACCCCGACTACGTGCCCCAGGAGGACATCCAGCGGCAGCTGCAGCAGATCCAGCAGCAGCTGGACGCCCTCGAGTCCAAGGGCGTGGACCTGGAGAAGCGCCTGCGGGAGGCTGAGGGGGGTGAGCTGCGCCCGCCCACCCCAGACCCCACCTGGGTGGCCAGCCCCCTGCCCTTCGCTGTCCTGCCTTGGCCAAAGACAGCCTGACCCTGGCGCCACCCCGGCCCCTGGGCCACCCACGGGGCTCGGCCCAGCCCTGCACCCAGCCCCCGCCTCTCTCCGCAGACGCCTCAGAGGACGCGCTCATGGTGGCCTGGTTCCAGCTCATCCACGAGAAGCAGCTGCTGCTGCGGCTGGAGTCGGAGCTGATGTACAAGTGAGAGGCCCCCCGCAGGCCCCCCGAAGGCCCCTCCTCCCAGTCTGGGCTGGGCGAGGGGGCCTCACCCCTGTCCCCTCGGCAGGTCCAGAGACCAGCATCTGGAGGAGCGGCAGGTGGACATCCTGGTGGAGCTGCGCCAGCTGATGGCCATGCCTGGTGCGTCCCCCTGCCCCCTGCCAGGAGCCCAGGCCAGCCAGGACTTCCCGGCACCTTCCTGCTGGCTGCCTGGGGTGGTCACCTGTGGGAGAGCCCAAGGGTCCTGTTTAGGGGGTACATCTCTGGAGCCTGTGGTTGAGTCTCAGCTCCTCTACTTCTGGGCTGTGCGCCTTTAGCCAAGTCACTCACCCTCTCTGTGCCAGGGTTTCATCCCCGTGTGGAGAGGGGCACTGGCTCCCAGCTCCTCCAGCTGTTGTGGGTGTGGGGGCGTGAATACCGAGGGGCAGGGAGTGGGCACTGATAAGCGTGTGTGCATTGGTGTGGCTGAGTGCCGGGGGCTGTGTCCTGAGCCCCAGGCCCCACCTCTTCTCAATGCGCAGATCTGTGAGGATGGGTGAGGTGGCCCAGTGACAGGCCAGCAACGCTCAGTCTGACACAGTCCTTCATTCAGTCCGTCATTCACTCTGTATTGCCAAGGGCCCAGTGCAGCCCCCCCTTCTGCCCAGATGCCCCAAGACCCCACCCTCCCCCAGTGGAGGAGCCTGACGCTTGAGCATTGGAGACACTGTTCTGAGCAGGATGAGACAGCAGGGCTGCCGCTGATGGTAGGCTGTCCCTACAGAGGGTCTGAAGTCACCCCAGGACCGGCAGCGTGAGCAGGATCTGCTGACTCAGTATGTGAGCACAGTGAATGACCGCAGTGACATCATCGACTGCCTGGATGAGGACCGGCTCAGGTGAGGGCAGGGACAGGTGGAGCAGGGCCCAGGTGGGGTGGGGCCCAGGTGAGGGTTTGGCCCAGGTGAGGGCGGGGCCCAGGTGAGGGCAGGGCCCAGGTGGGGCGGGGCCCAGGTGAGGGCGGGGCCCAGGTGGGGCGGGGCCCAGGTGAGGGCAGGGCCCAGGTGGGGCGGGGCCCAGGTGGGGCGGGGCCCAGGTGGGGCGGGGCCCAGGTGAGGGCAGGGCCCAGGTGGGGTGGGGCCCAGGTGGGGTGGGGCCCAGGTGTGGCGGGGCCCAGGTGGGGTGGGGCCCAGGTGTGGCGGGGCCCAGGTGAGGGCAGGGCCCAGGTGGGGCGGGGCCCAGGTGTGGCGGGGCTCAGGTGAGGGCAGGGGACACAGGCCTATCCCAGGCAGGCCAGGACTGGTCACTTTGAGCTCAGAACCTTCTGGGCCTGATCCGTGAGACCCACTATGTGCCTTTCGCAGGTGGGCCCCAAGGGCAGGCTCCTCCCAGGCAGCCTGTCTTACAGGTGCCCTCCTCCACGCACAGCCCCTTGCACCCCCTCTTTCCTGAACCTCTGGGTCAGCACCGGCTGATGGACCTTCCGCAGTGAAGGACACGCCCTGTCACCCGTGCTGCTGGTGGTGGCCACGGGCACACGTGGCTGCCAAGCCCTGGCGATGTGGCCCGTGCAGCACGGGATGGGGTTTTATTTCTGTTTTAAATCCCCGTGGCCACGTGTATCTCCTGGGGCTGCACTGGGCCACCCACCTCCTGACTGTCCCCATATCTAGACAAGGGACCTGTCCAGGCCAGGCCTTGCAGCTGGCCAGCGGCCAGGGTCAAGACTCAGACCTGCCACTCTGGGCTTTTGGGGCCCTGGCCCAGGATGTCCCTGTCCCCTCCCGCCCCCCCCCCCCCCTGTTATGGATGAGGGTCTGGGCCCCAAGAGGGCAGGGACCTGCCAGGGAGGGAGAGGAGGGGGCCGAGGTGCGGCTCGTCAGCAGGTGCGAGGGCAGGTGACCCAGGTGTCGGAGGGACTTAGGGCTCAGTTGTGGAGCTGACTGGGAGGGACCCGGGTCCCCCGCCTCCCGCGTGCTGCCCCTCAGGGCCCGTTCCCGTTTCAGAGAGCGAGAGGAAGATGAGGTGCTGGAGCGCATGATCCGGAAGCTGGGTAACTGCGGGGGGAGGGTGTGGGGGCTGTCCTTGGGTGGGGTGGGACCCCCTGGGGGCGTGGTGGCTCTGAGGTCCACTCAGCACAGGACAGGCAGGCTCACCCTAAGGGAGTGAGTCCCCGTCACTTGAGTGGTTTGAGAAGCAGCTGGTGACCCCGTGGTCAGGGAGAGGGAGCGCTTGGCCTGGGTGCCCGGTGCAGTGGGCGCTCTACAGGCAGGCGCCGGTGGCCCCCGGGGAGGGCGGAGGCTCTGGGCTGTCCCTGACGCTTGGCTGCATCCCGAGCAGGAGGCGGCAGCCGAGAGGTGGGCGGGTGTCCTCAGAGCCCCCCTTCTCCCGACGTCCAGATGAAGAAGTCCAAGTCCCGCTGGTCCAAGATCTGGTCCTCCAAGGGCCGAAGCAGGACCCCGGAGTGAGCCGCCTGGCTGTGGGACCCTGGCCTGTGGGCTGGGCGGGGCGGGTACCGCGGGGTGGACCTGGCCCACCCGTGGGTTCCGAACGCCTCAATAAAGAAACAGCCCGCGGCCTAGGCTCCATCTCCTGTTGGGCCGCGGCTCCCGGGCGGTCTCGGCCGTGTTGCAGGTCTGCCGCGGCCCGGTGCCCTGGGCGGCGCTGGCCCCGCGTGGGCATCTCGGCAGCAGCTCCGTGCCCTGGTCCTGGGCTGGAGGAGTTGAGCGTGGGTCCCTGACGGCCGCAGCCAGGGCGTGGGGCTCGCCTCCCTGAATCCTGGAGGAGAGGCCGCGGCCGGGCTGGGCGGGACCCAGGGCAGCAGAGGCCCCTGCGCTCCGCCCTGAGGCCTCGCCCAGCGCTGCCTGCCCTCGGGGACCCGGACTGCGGCTTCGACCTGGGCCTGTCCCTGCCCCTCACCTGTGTGAGGGGTGCGGAGGTGGCTGTGTCTTCCTGCGCTGCCTCCAGCCGCTGGGGGAGCCCCTCGCTGTAGCTCCCACGGGCCCTCCACGGTGGCAGAGCACCAATGCCCCCCGCCCCTGAGGTGCAGGCAGGGTCACTTGTAGGTCCCAGCGAAAACAGGGCCCACGGACGGTCTCAGTCAGGGTGTGAGGTCAGCGTGTGACACGGGCTGCTGTGTGGTGCCTTTGGTGACCAGTGGGGTCCACAGGGTCACGTGGGGATGTCTGGAGCAGCAATGACGGGGTGAGGAGACCTGCGTCTGTCACAGTGAGACCCCCATTGGAGAGGCAGGAGAGTGGGGATGGGGCCGATGGCAGGGACCCAGCTAGGGGAGCAGCTGGGTGCCAAGGGCGGTGCTGGCAGAGGCCCTGGGGTGGGAGCCGTGTTAGGGTGGCGGGGACTGGGCCTGCCCAGCCCTGTTGCTGAGAACCGCCCCCCGTACAGTGTGGCCTCTTCGCCACCAGAGGGAGGCAGAGGACTACCCGGCAGGACTGGGGCGGCCTGGGGGCCCAGGACTGCTCATTTCACTGATAAGGAAACTGAGGCTCAGAGAGGCGGTGGGAAGGCCCCGAGGTCCACAGCACACAGGCGTGCCCGGGACTGCAGCCTGGGGTGCACCTCCTACGTGGCTGGAGCACAGAAGGCGTCTCTGAGACAGGCACAGGGGCTGCCTTGTCCAGCTTGTTGCAGCCACAGTCAGCTGGGGCAGGTCCTGCTGCTGGGGACACCCCCTCAGAGGCATCCCGCAGGGCGAGCTCCCTGGGACTCCAGAGTGGGCACAGCTGAAGCTCAGTAAAGGAGGCCTGGCCCCTGCCAGTGGTCAGTCCCCGGTCCCTGAGCCACCAGCAGGACGTCCTCTCTCCGCCAGGGCCCTGCACCTGCAGACCCCACACACACCATCGTGGCAGGAAAAACACGAGTCCTTGGGGGTCACTGGAGTGACCAGGTCCTGTGACATCCTTTCTGCCCCAGCACGGAGCAGGAAGAGCCGTGGGGACCAGTAGGGGAGCCCCTGGGTTCAGGGGGGGCTGGCCTCACTGCTGCCCCACCCTAACCTGGGAGAGTCAGCCCAGGTCCCACCTGCCCTGGGGACCCCGGACAACTTGGCAGACGACCCAGGGAGCCCACAGCCCATGTGAGAGACAGACTCACAGATTCCAGGGACCACAGCTGCAGAGAGGCCCGGCGGGACGAGGCTGCAGACTGGGAAGTGCGTGGGCCGGGAGGCGCGTGGGCTGGGCTCCTGCCATGCCAGGGCCTTTCTCCCCAGATGAGGCCCAGAAATACCAATGTTCTCAGTGGACGTGGGGCTGGGGGCGTTAGGGGCACTGGTCCCTGGACAGCACTCATGTCTCGTGGGTCTGGGGCCTGTGACCTGAACTGAAGGACATTCAGGGAGCCCGTGGGCTGAGGCCTGACTGTGTGGAAGCTCGGGGCAGCTGAGGGTTGGGAGCAGTAGGAAGGGGTCATGGGTGGAGGGGCAGCCACGCAGGAAGTAGGCCTCTGTCCCTCTGAAAAGAGGGGAAACTGAGTCATAAAGGAGTGCCCAGGGTCATGTGGATTTGTGTGCTCAGCCTTCATTCGGGAGGATGCAGGGAGCCAACCCTGAGCCCCCAGTGAGGAGCCCTCCCCTGGGCTCCACTGTCCCTGCCCCATTTGGGGGCTCCCCAGCAGAGGCACCCTGTGTGACTGGGCCCTGGGTGGGAGCCACAGTCGCCCCACAAACAGAATCTCTGCCTCTTGCAGATGAGACCCCCCCTCCCTGGAGGCTGCTGGGCTCCCACGCACCCCACGAGACTGGAGCGTGATTCCTGGGGCCCTCCCGCCCCGGGCCTCCCTCCCTGCCTCCCAGGGACCCCCAGCAGAGGCCTCTCCCAGGGCCTGTCGGCTGTCCACTATTGCCTCCCCCGGCCCTCAGTGCAGGGTCGGAGCCCCAGACTCTGCACGAATGAATGCAGCCTCCGCGGCGGGCGGCGGGCGGCACAGATGAAGCCGGAGGGAGCGCGGCCCTCGCCCTGTGGACGGAGGAGAACACCTCGCACACAGCTCCGTGGGCGCCGCCGCCGCTTGACAAGACTGCGATCGGATGTAATCCAATTGAAACCGCAATATCGGGAACATCTCATCTCATCACAAATTGAAATTATATCATATTCCTCTTTCCTTAAATTAAAAAGCTACACCCTTTCGTATGCTCGCCCACGTTTGTGTAAAACTCAATCAGTGATTTTAACAGCATTACGTTCCCATACTGGCCGTTTCTAGTCTCACTTATTTACGAGGGAGAACTTTCTGGAAAGGGCTGGCTGGCGTGGTGAACCTGCCGGAACCCTCCATGGGCGCAGGAGTGCCGGGGGTGGTCCCAGGCTGCAGGGGGCCAGGGAGCGGTTTAGTGTCTGCGTTGACACATTTACGGCAAAGGGAAAAGGCAGGAACCGGCTGTAGTGACAGGCCAAAGGGCTGGGGGGGGGGGGCGGGGACACAGCAGCGGTGGCCATGGTCACAGGAAGCCCCCTCAGGGCTGGAGGGACAGAGGGGAGCCCCCTGGGCGGGCAGCAGGCTGCCAGTGGGAGCGCAGGAGAGGGTCTTCTGGGCGCCTGAAAGCAGTTTCTCTGCCGCCGCTTTGGGTCGGTCAGGTGACGATGACAGGACCCAGTCCCGCGCTGCTGGGCTGCCCAGCACAGGAGCCCCTGCCCACACGTGGCCACTCTCAGTGCCTGCAATGTGGCCAGTCTGAGATCAAGGTGTGGACAGGGCCTCCTTCTCCCCGAAAGTCTTCGGAGCGTCCCTCTTCCAGCTTCCGGTGGCTCGGGCCACCCGGCGCGTCCCTGCGCTTGTGGCTGCACCGCTGCGACCTCTGCCTGCGTCTTCGCCTGGCTTCTCCCTGGGCAAGTCTGGGTCCAGGTGCACAGCCTGCCCCCCGTGAGGACAGTCACATCGGACCAGGATGCGGTCCGAGGACCTCGTCTTGGCCTGACCCTCTGCAATGATCCTATTTCCAGACAAGGTCACACCATGAAGTCCTGGATGGACATGACGTTTGGGGGCACCTTCCAAGCCACCACATAGGGGCAGCGATGCCCTTCTTGTTTTCACTTTTTCTTGGTTTTTCTGGAATTTGAGGATGAAAGCATCCTAGTGATCTGGGCTTTGTCCCCAGCAGTGAGGGGTGGCACATGACAGAAGCTGGCATGAGGACGTGGCGGCCGCCACGGGGTGTGGGCCGTGAGGCCCCGTCCCTGCGAACCTCCGGTCAGTGCCACGGGCGTGCACAGAGTTAGATCCGGCTGTTACCCAGCGCCGCGGCCTCGGAGCGTGCGTCATCGAGGCCGGGCAGAGGGCAGGAAAGCAGCCGGGGTGTCGGGGTGAGCCGACTGCTTCTGTGGCGCTCCGGAAGGTCCCAGAGAGCCCTGGGGTTGGGGGTGCCCACGCGAAGGCAGAGAGAGGAAACGAGGGCGGCGGCGCGGAGCGAGCGCTGCTGTGGGAGGAAGCCAGAGGCGCGCGCACGCGGGCGGCTTGGCAGGGGCGAGCCTGAGTCCCAGGGCTCCCTGCCCACGCCATCAAGGCCATCATGTGACGATGTGACAGACCCCCCGCACTGGGACTTGGGACTCAGCACCACAGCAGCCAGCTTGGGACCGTGAGGGGAAGCATGGGCACCACGCAGACTGGCAGGATGGCTCCTGGGTTTGGCTGACGTCCTGTGGGTGCCACTAAGCCCGGAATGAGCCATTCTAGAACCTTCCTGTCCTGAAGGGAACAAAGCAGGACAGTTGAATGTTGGGACAGGCAAGCCGGCTCCCTGGAGGACACCTGGGTCCACGGCACAGCCCTGCCTCCTTACCCACCAGTGCCCCCCAGCAGGCCGGGCCCCTTGGAGAGGACTTGGCCCTGGCCACGTGACCACACGGCCCAGCCCCTGCCCGGGACAAGGGGCCCCTGGGCTTGTGTCCAGCCCCGTCCGGGCCCTCCTACGGGGCTGCCAGTCTGCAGGCAGGGCCCACGCTGTGCTGAGCGCGGCCGGCCTCGTTCGTGAAGGTGCCGCCGCCAGCGGGCTGACGGCTGGTCCTGGGGAGGCAGCCCCAGCACCCAGGGGCCCTGCTGGCGTCAGCAGCCCCTTCACTGGGCAGGGGGGTGTGCGGGGGTGTCAGCAGCTCGCCCTGCCTGCTGATCTGCGGTGGGCGGGCAGCGTGGGGCCTGGGAGGGCAGGTCGTGGGGCAGCGCTAGAGCTTCTCCAAACCACGGGAGGCCTCGGAGCGCGGGTCCCCGCCCGGCCTTCGTCCCTCCGTCCCTCCTCGGGCTCCGCCGTCTCCCTGCCACCCCGGCTCCAGCAGCCCCGGAAGTCCCACCTCGTATCTGACCACTGAGGCGGCCGGGTGCTTGTCATCGGGGGCCTCTCGACCCCCTGGGCTTGGGCGTGGGGTCCCCCCTCCTGCAGCTTGCTTAGGCTGACCTTCACGTGACCCCAGGCCAGAGCCGTCCTCGGAGCCCCAGAGGTCACAGTGGCGGGGGTGCTGTCACCGCAGAGGGGGGGGGAGCGGGAGGTGGCGGGGCCGGACCAGCCGTCCTGCTGGGGTTTAGGCAGCGGCCAGGTAGCCGGCTGCGCGCCTCCCTCCCCTGGCCGTGGGGGGCCCCCGGGACCCCCCCCCGTGTCACATGACCCGTCAGCTGACAAAACAGGATGACTCAGCCGGCAGCTGTCGGCCCCCTGAAATAATGACAAAAACAATTAGCAATCCAAGCAGTAGCCTTTCCTTAATTATCTCCTCCGAGTTTAATTAACTAGCTAAATTATCAGCAGTAATGTAGGCATTAATTATGTCAAATTACAGTGTAAAACCCACGAAGTGTGGAAAATGTCAATTCAGCGCGGCTCACCTGCCACGCGGGGGTGGCGAGCGCAGGGCGGGCCTGGGCACGGACGCTGCGGGGCGGCCGCCGGGGGCCCCCGGGCCTGGGCCTGGGCAGGGGCGGCGCCCGCGGGCCGGACGGCGGGCAGGTGCGGGCAGGGCGGCCGGGCCCGGGGAACCCGGCGGGGTGGCCGGAGGGGACGGGAGCCTGCTCCGGACCAGATGGCCGGGATGCTGAATTATTAAATTATGAATATTAATACAAATCAGACACAAAAGAGGTAATAATTTTGCTGCCCTACAGAAATAATTAACATAATTTTGATAAATTACATGATAAGAGAATCTCAAAATTGAGCTGGATTTATCTTAATTAATATCTCGGACCGGCGCTGGAAGGTAAACCGTCCCTCGGGGGCTTGCGGCCGGCAGAGGCCAGGGCGCGACGCGACCCCGCGCCCCGAGGCCCGGCGGGAAGACGCAGCGACCCGGGTGCGCCGGCGCCTCCGAGGCCGGGGGCAGGCCGCCCTGCGCCCCGTTTCCCTTCGTGCGGCCTGGCTGGCCTCACCGGGCCTTTCGCTTTGGTCGGCACTTGGGCCGAGCTCTCCCGGCAAGACGCTGCCGTGGCCCGGGACACCTGCCGCCGGGGAGGCCACGGCGGGCGGCCGGGCCTGACGCCCGAGAGGCTCCGCGTCCCAGGCCTCAGTTTCCCTGCTGTGCCCCCCCCCCCCCCGCCCCCAGCAGCCAGCAGAGCGCCTGTTCCAGGGGCCGCGGTGCCTCTGAGGGCAGAGCGGGCGGCGGCGCTGCGAGTGTGACGGGGACGCAGCGAGGAGGGGTGGCCGGAGCCGGGGGATCCCTTCCGTCCGGGCTGGGCCCGAGCTGCAGTCTCGGGGCCTGGGGCGGTTTGCAGGTGTGAACCCGGGCGGGAGGGCAGCGCGCTGAGCGCCGGTCCGGCAGCCAGAGCCTGCACTGCGGGCTCAGCCCTCTACTTCCCGGGCAGCCTCGGTCTTCCCCTCCGTGAAGGGGACGGAAGCTGCCTCCCAGGGGGCCTCTGGGCCCTGGCCTGGGGTTAGGAGGTCCCGGTGAACCATGACAGGCGAGGGCGCAGGCAGGGTGACCCCTGCACCCAACGCCGGACCCGCGAAACCTGCAAACCCGGTGCCTGGTCCAGGGAGCAGGACCAGCACAGCGGGGAAGGCTGCGGGCCCGGGTGAGGTCGGAGGGCCGGGCCTCAGGGATTGGCTGAGCTCCAGGTGAGGTCAGAGGGCCGGGCCTCAGGGATTGGCTGGGACCCAGGTGAGGTCAGAGGGCTTGGCCTCAGGGATTGGCTGGGACCCAGGTGAGGTCAGAGGGTGGGGCCTCAGGGATTGGCTGGGACCCAGGTGAGGTCAGAGGGTGGGGCCTCAGGGATTGGCTGGGACCCAGGTGAGGTCAGAGGGTGGGGCCTCAGGGATTGGCCGGACCCCTAGTGAGGTCAGAGGGCTGAGCCTCAGGGATTGGCCGGGCCCCTAGTGAGGTCAGAGGACCGGGCCTCAGGGATTGGCCGGGCCTCAGGGATTGGCTGGGACCCAGGTGAGGTCAGAGGGCCGGGCCTCAGGGATTGGCTGGGACCCAGGTGAGGTCAGAGGGCTTGGCCTCAGGGATTGGCTGGGCCCCAGGTGAGGTCAGAGGGTGGGGCCTCAGGGATTGGCCGGGCCCCAGGTGAGGTCAGAGGGCCGGGCCTCAGGGATTGGCCGGGCCCCTAGTGAGGTCAGAGGGCTGGGCCTCAGGGATTGACCGGGCCCCAGGTAAGGTCAGAGGGCCGGGCCTCAGGGATTGGCCGGGCCCCTAGTGAGGTCAGAGGGCTGGGCCTCAGGGATTGGCCGGGCCCCTGGTGATTTCAGAGGGCTTGGCCTATGATTGGCTGGGCCCTAGATGATGTAAGAGGGCTGGGCCTCAGGGATTGGCCTGGCCCAGGGTGAGGTCAGAGGGCGGGGCCTCTGATTGGCCGGGCCTCAGGTGAGGCTAGAGGGTGGGGCCTCAGGGATTGGCTGGGCCCCAGGTGAGGTCAGAGTGCTGGGCCTCTCATTGGCCGGGCCTCAGGTGAGGTTAGAGGGCGGGGCCTCAGGGATTGGCCTGGCCCCAGGTGAGGTCAGAGGGCGGGCCCTCAGGGATTGGCCGGGCCCCAGGTGAGGTCAGATGGCTGGGCCTCAGGGATTGGCCTGGCCCCAGGTGAGGTCAGAGGGCGGGGCCTCAGGGATTGGCCTGGCCCCAGGTGAGGTCAGAGGGCGGGCCCTCAGGGATTGGCCAGGCCCCTGGTGATTTCAGAGGGCTTGGCCTCTGATTGGCCGGGCCTCAGTTGAGGTCAAAGGGCGGGGCCTCAGATTGGCTAGGCCCCAGGTGAGGTCAGAGGGTGGCAAGTTCCTTGTCCATCTTGTGGGCTTGGTTAAGGATTTTGGACACGATCCTAAGGGCTCCTGGGAGCCTCTGCAGGGTGCCAGGCTGGGGTGACAGTCGGTCTGGGTTTGATGTTTCTCAAATGGTGAATGAGGAGACATTTCCGACACAGAAACGGGCAGAGAACAGTATCCAGGTGTCCGTGCACCCGCCGCCAAGACTAAAAGGCAGCCATTCTGCCGTCTTACTGGTTTATTTATTCCAGGTCGTGACGGGAGCTGATGTAGAGCGTCGCCGGGGCAGTGGCAGTGAGCCGGCTGGGCGTGGGCTCAGGAACAGGTCACGGAGGCGGGGAAGGCCCTGGGGCTGCTCGGCGAGGCTGCAGCTGCCGAGGAGGCGACCCCGGCAGGCCCAGCCCGCTCCGGACTTCTGACGGCTCTGAACCCTGACGGCCTCGCCCTGCACCCCAAGTCCCGCCCGGCCGGGATGGCGACCCTCAGACAGCCGGCGGGGTCCTGCCACGTCACGTCTAGACACCGGCGGGTCCCTGCGCCGCCCTCGTGAGATGCGGGGCAGCACCCCGTCGCACCGCGGTGTGGGGGTTCCGTGGGCTCACACGTGCAGATCGCAGTTCGCGGCTAACAGACACCTCTCAGGTCACGAGCGCACCCTCGGCGCCCAGGCCACAGCCCGCTCTGCCCGTCCTGCTAGTGGGGCCGTGGGCCGGTGACTTCACGCCTCTGCCTCGGTCTCCTCCTCTGTCACGTGGGGCCGTGGAATGGCAGGGCTAGGTGACCCCTGAAGCTGAGCACCCGCCGGCCGCCTCTCGGAGGCGCTACTGGGCCAGGCCGCACCTGCGGGGCCGCGCCGCACACAGCGCGGAGGCGGGGCTTCGTGTAGGGGCGGGGCCTGCGGCGGGGCGGGGCCCTGGGCCTGGGGGCGGGGCGGGGCCGCGGGCCTCGGTGCGGCCCGGACTGCGGCCGGCAGGTGGCGCTGCGGCGTTTCCTAAACTGCGCAGGTGGCCAGGGTCCTCCGCGCGCACCACGCACGCCGAGTGCACGCCGGCCCCCTGTGCGCCCGGTTTCCCGCACGCGTGAGCGCACGCCTGCCTCTCCATCCCACGCAGGCACACCCGGGCGCGGGGCTGCGCGGCCAGGCCAGCCTGGTCCCTCGCCGAACCCCCGGCCCAGGCTTCTCCGGCCTCGGCCCTGGCCGGGTCCCTGCCCACGCGCCGCCTCCCTCCTTCAGCCCGGGGGCCTGGAGCCTTGCCCCGCCGGGCTCTCCGCAGACCTGGCCTCCGGCTTCCTCTAACCAGGGTTCCGCCCGCTCCGCTCCTCGGCACTTCTCCAGCCTCGGGTGGGCACCATTATCTGGCAGCTCTGCCGGGCGGGCAGGCCCTGAGCTGGGGCGGAGGCTGCGACGGGCATTGTCCCACACCGGGCGCACTGCAGGGCACAGTCCCCGCCTCCCCGCCGGGCAGTGGGGTGCTGACCCGGCGCTGAAGTGAGCCCAACAGCCAGCCCTGAGCATGTTAATCCCACCTCACCTGTCGCTTCCCACGGAAACTACGGGGAAGGCTCTTGCCCCCCCCCCCATGGGCCTTGGCACCTCTGTGTGGCCCTGCACGTGGGCAGCCTCCTGTGTCACACAAACGTCTTCCTTCACGACACTCAGCTCCCATCTGTGTGTCTCCCCAAAACCTGATGAAAACAAATTATGGCGCCATTGGAACCCCAACTGCTGCCGCTCAGGACACAGCAGGTGGCCGGGGACCACGCCCTCTGGCCAGGACACTCCCAGTGGGCACCGTGCTGACAGCTCTCCAGGCACCACTGCTGCAGACCTCAGGCCAGCCCTGTAAGTCAGGGGCGGTCACAGAGGAGAAAACGGAGGCTCAGAGAGGTTGGGCCGCCGGCCTCGGGCCACACAGCAAGCGCACGGTGCGAGGGCTGCAGAGGTGGCCCCATGCGGGCGGATTCCAAAGGCCCCTGTCCCCCGTGGGGGGGTGGCCTGGGGGGGGGGTCCAGAGGCCTCCCTCCTCCTCCCAGGAGGTCTGGACGCCAGGGGCTCAGAAGCGCATTGTGGGGACAGGTGGCCCTGTGGTCGGGGAGAAAACACAATTGTTTAAAAGCAGTGGCCTCTGATGGATTCAATTACCTGTAATTTATATAATGGCTGCCGAAGTTTCCAGCCAAAAAAAAATAATAACAATAATCGCATAACTTTCCTTCCAGGGCCCCAGAGACAAATTAAACAATGTAAGGAGAGTTTCTAATTGCTGTGGGCTGCGGGCGCCTGGCGCCCTTCAGGTGTGGCAGTGGCCCGGCTCCCGAGGCTGCCTGCCCCCGCCGGCGGCCCGCACGCATGCACCTGCCTGGCTCTCTCCCACGGAAGCCTACAGCTGCCTTGCTGGTCCCCCTCCATGTCAGATGGTGGGGACCAGGGGTGGTCTATGTGGCTGCCACTTCCACCCCCTGCTTGGTGAATGCGTCCAGGCCCAGAGCCCCAGGGACCGCTCAGGGGAGTCCCGCCCCCTCCTTACCTGCCAGCGCTGCCACAGCGCCTCCGCCCCTGCTGTCCCTGCCCCCGCAGCCCCTGGGACTCGCCCAGCTCAGGGAGTGGAAAGCTCATTGGAGGGAGCACTTGGCTGAGCAAAACAACCCTTTTTTTTCCTGCTGGGAAATAAAACCCTATAATATAACTACGCTTAAAGGTGACCTGAGGCATTTGAGGTGCTCCGGCCGAGCCTGTGTGACCCTGGATAGTGTCCGCCCGGCCCTAGTCTCACGCTCCCCACCTGTGAAATGGCCTGAGGCTGGGGCCTGGGAACGGGGGCCCACACATTCCTACGGGGGTGGGCACGGCTGCACCCTCATGAGCCCTGCGGGATGCCCCTCCGTGGGCAGGGGCTGTGGCGGCTTTGGAAGGCAGCAGGTCTCACCACGTCCTGGAGACCCTGAGCCTGTCCCTTCCCTAGCGGCACAGACGTCATCCCCCACTTTTCAGGTCAAGGTCTGGCTCTGGCATTTGGGGTGCGGTGGGGGCAGGTCCCCAGAAACCCAGGCTGGAGGTCTGGTCAGCAGCCTACTACCCCCTGCAGGATTCTGTGGTCCATGTGCTTACAGCATGCAGGGTGCCCACCTGGGCTGGTGGCTCTGGTAGGTGAGAGGCCAGGCCCCTTAGGGTCCCACCAGCCCCCCGTGGCTCCTCAGGCAGCTCCTAGCTTTCCTGCCACAAAGTTCCCAGCACCCCAACTGTTCCCCAGCCCCTGCCCTTTATTCTGTGTCCTACCCCCTCCACTGCGCCCAGGGTCCCAGAGCCCCGGGGTGATGCTTATACCAGCAGTGCACATGTCACCGGGCTGCAGTCCTTCCTGTCACAGCACAGGAGCCGGCACCTCGGGGCCTGGGGGCTTGCTGCCCACCCCCAACGGGCACAGCCTGTGGCCTGTATTTAGGAAGCGGCATTGCCTTGCTTCTTGTTAGCAGCTGGATGGAAACGGATATTTTCTAAATGAATCAATAAGTTGAAAAACAAACAAATGGACAAATGAACATACATGGGATGGAAAAAATACATGGAGGTGGAAGGAAGGGAGGGAGGAAGGAAGGGGTAAAAGAGCGAAGAGGAGGCGGGGGACTTCTGTGGGCGGGCCCCCCACCCCATCTGTGTCCTTCTGGGGACCCCTGCCCCCTGCCACTGTGCATGGGGCTAGTGGCCCCGGAGCCTGGCCTGGAGGGGCCAAATCCATCAGCCCCTTCCTTCTCTCGGCAAATCAATCACTCCGGTCTGAAATGAACAAAAAAGCGTCCTGACTTGGGAGACTGTCCTCATCACTGCGGACGGTGGGAGGCTGGTGGGGGCCCCGGCCTCATGGCACGCTGGCCCTGTGCCCACAGGGCAGCTGCGGCAGCCCTGTCTGCTGGTGCTGACCAGCCGGGAACAGCTCTGCGCCTGCTCCCAGCGCCGGGCTCTGGCTCGCGGGCCCGGCCCCGCAAGGCTGAGTCTGCCCCTGTTTACAGACCGGCCTCCTCTTCGGTGGCGTGGGCTGGTGACACGGTCACTGTGGGGATCCAGCCACACTTGGAGGGTGTGTGTGTGTGAGGGCCTGCCTCCCGCCCCCGCACACCCAGGTAATTCTGCTTCCTCCTGCCTGGCCTCTGGCCACAGTCCCTCCTCACCTGCACCTGACAGGTGCCCTGGGCTGTGGCCCGTCGCCCTCCTGGCTCACTCAGGCCCGGCCCCCTTCTGCACCACGCCCTCCTCCCCGCCCCCCACACCCCCGTTCAGTCCTCGCCCGCTCCTGTCTCCAGATGCAATTACAGCTAATCAGCTACCTGGGCCTCTCACGAAGCTATTAGCTGCTCTCTGGGCCCGGTGGGAAATCAACGGGCTGGACAATTAGCTTTTTACTTGCAACTCAGATTCTGATGCAAGCAATAAACAACTCAGCGCTCCCCACTCCCCCGCCCCCTCTGGTCTTCCCTGCCTCCCCTCCTCCTGCTCCTCTGCCACCTAAGGCCGGCGCCCCACGCGGCAGATGCCCAGGGCTGGCGAGCTCCCTGCCTGGACGGGC
Source organism: Furipterus horrens (assembly GCF_987537825.1). Lineage (NCBI taxonomy): Eukaryota > Metazoa > Chordata > Mammalia > Chiroptera > Furipteridae > Furipterus > Furipterus horrens. The sequence goes on from NW_028327180.1 coordinate 102,325,060, forward strand.
CCAGCCACCCAAGGGCGCCCACAGCGCACAGACCCACGCTGAGCCTCCGGAGCCCCTTTGCCCGCCCTCTGTGGTGGGCTGGGAACCAGGAGAGGTAACTTGGTGACGGTGACCATGCGCTGTGCTGTCTCGGGGGGGTTGTCGCCCCATGCCCTCCAGGCTAGCCCAGGCTAAGTCCCCCCTTTCTGCGCATGTGTGTGTGCGCGCGCCTGTTTGTAATTAAGCAGTTAATTGCACCGGGTTTTTGATTAGCTTTGGGGGATGGTGATGTTCTAGCGAGATGAGGTGTTGTGTACAGTTCAGAATCATTTAGAGAAATTGGAGCTAATTTTGCTGTCTGTGCTTATTACTGCATTAATTTAATTTGGGTTGCTTTTAGCTCATTAACACATCTAATTAATTCGTTGACATCACTATTAAGATGTCTCTTTGAAATTGGCGTCTCCAGATAATCAGGATGGAGAGCCTGACAGGCCGGGCGCAGGGCTGCCTGGGAAAGGGGGGTGCGCAGGAACCAGACTAATGAATTTTCCATCAGAATCGCGCGGTTTGTCAGCGGAGGCGTGAGGGGCGGCGGGGAGCGCAGAGACAAAGGAAGGGGGAGCCCGAGAGCGCAGCAGCGGCTGGCCGGGTCTTAAATATTGAATTGGTTACAAAAACAAACAGCCGCTGTGCCCGCGGGAGGGGCGTGGGGGTGCAGCGGGTGGGCCCGGGCGGCTGCCTCCCTCTGCCGGGCTGCCGGGTGCCCCCTGGCCTGGCCCACGTTTCCTGGACCCTGGCCTGCCCCGGCCAGGCCAATGTCAGGGTCAGCTTGAGGAGGCTGCCAGGGCCTGGGGACAGGAACACAGTGAGGGACAAGCCTGCCATGGCGGGGGGTGGGGAGCTGGAGGGGAACCCCAAGGGCTTAGGTGTGACCCCTTGGTGAACAGATGGGAAGCTGAGACCCAGGGCTGGAATAGTGTCTCTGTAGGTCACAGGGGAGTTTGGGGGCATCTAGTTGACAGCAGGGACAGCCCACAAACATGCTGGGGAGCAGCCACATCCAGGGTGACTGGTGGGCAGTCCAGAGGGCCCCACCATTCACACTCACACCCCGCTGACCCTCCAGGGTTTCGAGAATGGAGGCCTTGGGGAGAACAGGGGCTGCAGTACGCGGTGTGGTGAGCAGGTTCTGAGTGCGGCATCTTCCAGGGGGGGTCCTCTTGGGGACCCTGGGCAGCCCCCCACACCTCCACTTCTAGTTTTGCCCCCACCACCTCACTCCCTTCTAGAAGGCCCTTCCTTTCCTCATCTTGGGCAGAGCAAACCTGTCTATACTTCAAAGAGTGGTCGCAGGTGTCCCCTCCTCCAGGAAGACCTCCTAGATCTCCTCTGTGGCTCTGGTGGACAGCAAGTGCTGATGGCAGGGCACCAACTGGCCGTGTCTGCCTTGTGTTTAGCTAAGTGAGATCTTGTTTCCGTAAGAGCAAACCCAGAGACTCAGCCCAGATCCACTAGACCAAACATCTGTCCATTCATTCAACAAGCATTTCTTTTTCTTTTTAAAAAGTTTTATTTATTTATTTTTAGAGAGAGGGGAAGGGAGGGAGAAAGAGGAAGAGAAACATCAATGTGTGGTTGCTTCTCATGTGTGCTCCCCAACTGGGGTCCTGGCCCGCAACTCAGGCATGTGCCCTGACTGGGAATCAAACCGGCAACCCTCAGTTCACAGGCTGAGACTCAATCCACTGAGCCATACCAGCCAGAGGTCAACAAACATTTCTTAAGCATCTACTGTGTGCAAGCTTGTGTCAAGTGCTGGGGCACAGAGAGGAACAAGATTCTCAGGGTTCACAGCTTCTTGGGAAGACCTCACATTTTGCTGTCCCTTTGTTTAAGGGAAGATAAGAGGATGTCCAAATGACCTAGGTCACGAAGGGTGGAGGTCTTCTGCTCTCTTTGGAAGATGCTGCAGAGAAGCCTTCCTGGAGGAGGTGACTCCTGAGCTGCACTTTGAAGGATGAGTAGAAGCTTGTTGTCATGTTTGAAGCATGTGAGAAGCACACAGCAGGTGCTCAATCAATGACAATCGGCCCTGGGAAACCATGTGTGCTCAGTGGGGCTGATGGGCCACCTGCTGGATGGGGGGTGAGGACACGCTGGGACACGCAGGCTCCAGGTCCCAGGTGTCAGGACAGGCCTCCCCCTAATTACATCAGCACTGACCCTCCTTCCAAACGAGGTCATACTGTCAGGTTCTGGGGGTGAGGACTTGAATTCGGGGAGGGGGTCACATCCAGCCCACCCTGCCTGGAGGGATGAGTCTTGCCCACATACATGGCTTCAGCTACACTGACTTGCAGCTTCATGTCTGGCCACATGCCCTACACTAGATGGCCAACTGTGGGTCCCAGCTGCTCCCTCCCAGCCTCGTCCTCTCCTAGTGTGCCCTCCAGGACTGCCCTGGCCCCGTGCCACCCCACCATCTGCCCGCTCGCCCCAGGGTCTGAGTCTGCCCACGTCTCCTGGCCGCACTGTTGTGTCTGGGCGGCAGCACATCCACGGCGGCCAGGCCAGCGCAACCGGGTCCAGCCCCAGGTGCATTTGCTAGCAAAGGCTGTGTAACGAACAGCCCCCAAACTTAGTGGCCCCGAACAGCAACATGTTTACTTTGCCCCAGAAGCTGGGGCTGTGCAGGCAGCTCTGCACTCAGGCAGCTGGTCCTGTGGCTGTGCTGGGAGCCAGCGACTGTCAGCTGGGGTCCACGCGGGCCTCTCCACGGCTGCGGGGCCTGCGCACGCGGCGGCAGCTGGGTTCCAACAGCAAGAGAACCAGGCGGCTGTGTCAGGTGTTTCCACTTCCTGCCCCTGGGAGGCAGCCACTGAGTCCACCCAGGTTCAGGGCGGGGCCATGGACTGCTTCCTGACAAGGAAGGTTCTGGCAGGGCGTGGGGGGTGGTAGCCACCCTTGGGAGGTGCAGTCACTGTTCCAGTGAGAAGGCAACACACACGTGGCGTAGGAAGGACATACGAATTGCGTGATGAGGTGGTTCTGCAGTGAGTTGAAGGCCACTACTTTCCTCTCACCTGGAAAATCAGGCAGTGCCTGTCCCTGCTTCCTCTCTGGCGTTGCCGGAGTGACTGGGGGCCCTGTGGCAGCTCAATGTGGGTCCCCCCTCCTCGGCCCCCAGCCGCACACAGCGGCCTGCTGGGGTTCAGGGTTTCCCAGGAGGGCCTTCGCGTCCGTCCCTGGGCAAGTTGGGACAGAGGAGGGGAAGAGGGTGGGGGCACAGATGAGGAGCCACCAACATAAGAGGGGCTGAAGGCAGCAGCCTCGGTGGACCAGCGGAACATTCTTCAGGCCCTGGGAAGGGTCTGTGCAGAGGGGAGGCAGCCTCAAGGCTGGGGACAGACTGGGCCCTGTGGGGACCACACACAGACACAGAAGGCCTTTCAGCCTCAGAGCTTGCACCCCACCTCCGCCAGCCCCCAACATCTGTCCCTCAAACGTGCCACGTGCCAAGCCATGTGCTGGGCCCCAGAGATAGATCCAAGGGCAGTTCAGGCAGTCCCCGCCCTGAAGGAACCCTAATTCTCTCTGGGGGTGGCGGCAATCTGGGAAGACTTCCTGTATAAGGCACCTCAGACAAAGGACCAGAGCGCGGGCCCTGTGGGGTCGGCACACCCTGGCCAGTTGTGGGGACCCGGGGAGGGAAGCAGCTGCAGAGGCCAGCCTCCGAGGGCTCCCAGCGACCCTCCGCCCCGGGCTCCGTGGCCTTTGCGAACCGCCTCCCGGGATGCCTCGGGGCCGCGGAGGACACTGCGGCTTCACCCTCCTCTTGTGGGTCACTCGTTCAGGCGAGCCGTGTCGTGGGGAGGGAGGCCGCTGCGTGCCAGCCCTGCGGCCAGAGCCGCCTGACGAAGCCTCCGACTCCTGCCCAGACACGGTCAGCGACGGCCGGCGTTCACTGCGGGTGCGGCCACAGCACGTGGGAGCCGCCCGTCACAGCTCCTGTTACGGAGCCACAGACGACAGTCTGCCCAGCAGCGCAGCCGAGGGGGCAGGGCGGTGTTTAATGGCCGAGGAGAGCCCGGGCTCAGAGAAGTTAGGTGGCTTCACTGAAGGCACACAGCAGGGCCGAGATTTGAACTCTGCCTTGCCTGACCCCAAAGCCCAGACCCTCCTGCCCCCCCTTTTCTGTGGTGCCAGGGGACTGGGAGCCACTAGCGAGGGTCCCCTCCTCCCCTAACGGGCTCCAGTGGAGGGACGCCACAGCGTGATCACGAAAAGCTGCCGCGTGTAATCACTGCACACACAGGTGCGGCCCTCCGCGTCCCCGCCCCGCCCCCCGGCCACCTGGTGCCCACTTAGGCTGGGGGCCTCATGAAAACAGACGGAAGCGGATGTTTCAAAGTTTCTTATAATTTTATATTCTCTCTAATATCTCTCATGCTAATTTCATTATGCAACACAGTCAGCACGGTGATGTAATTATTAAAAAGTAATTTTGCAATAAATGGATTTAAATGTGTTGGAGTCCGTTGTAAATTCAATCTCACGGCGAGGGTGGCGGGTGCAGGCGGGTGGCAGTGAGGGGGCTGGGTCCTGGGTGGAACTGGAGGCGTCCTGCGTGGCTCCAGCTGCGGATCGCCTTACACCTGCCGGCGACAGGCAGGGGACAGGCAGGGCACCCACAGCCCAGCACGGCCACTCCCTGTCCCGCTCCCACCCACCTGGGCCCCAGCGGCCCTCATCCCCCCTTATGGTCCCCATCCCTGTCCCCTCCCAAGCACCCCCAGGCCACCTCCTGTCCATGGCTGAAGACCCCAGGATAAAATGCAGACCCCTGTCTCGGCAGGCCTCCCCTCCCTCCTCCCTCCCCTCCCTGTGATGACCCTCCTCCTCCTTTGACTCTTCGCCCCTGCCCCCTCCAGTCCAGCCTCAGGTCTCTGCCAGGGGAGCCCTGGGGCCTCACTGGCCACCTGAGCTGTCCCCACCTCTGGGACACACATTCTGAGGTCACCTTAGCTGCTCACCGAGGGTCTCTTCATGGCCTCTGCCCTGGCCGCCCAGGGTCACTCCTGTCTCCCGAGCGCCCATGGCAGGCCAGCTGCAGGGCCACTCTGGGCCAGCAGGCCAGCAAGAGCAAGCACTTGGTGCATCTGGTAAGTGACCCGCGACCGGGCAGCTGAGCAGGGGCAGGCTGGGGTGGGCTTCCTGGGAACCAGAGCTAAGCCTACAGCAGAAGAGGGCCAGGGCCAGGTGGCTGGTCAGTGGGCAGGAAGCAGAGGAAGCCCTCTGATTTATCCCCCTTCTCCTCCAGGCAGCCCTCCTGGACTGACCCCGGCCACAAATGCCTCACCTTACTGCCAGGTGCTGGGAAAGGGGCTCCTAACCAATGTTGCCCACAGGGTGGCGGGGATGGGGGTGGGTGGGTAAGGGCCACTGTGGTGCCTGCAGATCACTGTGTGCGGAACTAGGGGCCATGCTTGGGCCAATGGGGATGGAGGTACACCTGTGTGAGGCGTGAAGGGTGGCCTGTGTGCAGTAGGTGCTCATTCAGTGAGAAGCAGTGGGTCCCGGTCGCTCAGCCCAACAGACTGTCCACCAACACTGAAGGAGCGGCTTCCTACCACTGGACATCGGACCCACCTGAGAGGGCAGTGGTTCCTGTCCCACCAGGGCTGGGGCAGCCCCGGCCTGTCCTCCCATCTCCACCCACAGCACTGATGGGGCAGGGCCCCTGCAGTCCCCTGGCCGCACAGAGGAGAGCTCTTCATTCATGCACTCACTCATTCACTCACTCACTCATTCATTCACTCACTCACTCATTCACTCATTCATTCACTCACTCATTCCTTCACTCACTCACTCATTCACTCACTCATTCATTCACTCACTCATTCCTTCACTCACTCACTCATTCCTTCACTCACTCATTCCTTCACTCACTCATTCCTTCACTCACTCATTCATTCACTCACTCATTCACTCACTCAGTCATTCATTCACTCAGTCACTCATTCCTTCACTCACTCACTCATTCCTTCACTCACTCATTCCTTCACTCACTCATTCACTCACTCACTCATTCCTTCACTCACTCACTCATTCCTTCACTCACTCACTCATTCCTTCACTCACTCACTCATTCCTTCACTCACTCATTCCTTCACTCACTCATTCATTCACTCACTCATTCACTCACTCAGTCATTCATTCACTCAGTCACTCACTCATTCACTCATTTACTCACTCATTCACTCACTCATTCATTTACTCACTCATTCACTCACTCATTCATTCATTCACTCATTCATTTACTCACTCATTCACTCACTCATTCATTTAATCACTCACTCATTCACTCACTCACTCATTCACTCACTCACTCACTCATTCATTCGCTCACTCATTCATTCACTCACTCAGTCACTCACGCATTCATTTGCTCCCAGGCAGGCCTGCATCCCCTCTTTTGGGGCAGCTGAGAGAGTGGCAAGGACCCTGCACCCCTTCCCTGTCACCCTGTCACTTCTGGAACTCTCTCTGCCCCAGCATCACAGCCCCCCATCACAGGCCAAACCTGATGTGTAAATTGGCACCTCATTGATTATTAATGAAGTGCTAATCGCTCTTTGCAACTGATTTGGATGCCAGTGCAGCTGGGGCTGCTTGTGCGACTGTGCACATTGGGTCTCCTCAGCCCTGGGACCCGGGGCCCCAGACAGGAGCCCTTCACAGTTGGCAAAGCCTGCCCCCCAGCCCAAGCCCAGTGACAGCACAGCTGGGGCAGGGAGGCTAGGGCCACGGAAACCCCCTCTGGCCTTGAGAGCTGGGCTGGACCCCTCCGTGCCCTTGGTTCACACCCACCTGTGGCCAGGGCACAGGGCGCCCACACCAGGCCTCTACGGGACCCCAGTGTGGACCTTCGGGCTGCCAGGCTGGGATAGACTGAGCGTCCCCCTGGCCCCGGGCGATGGGAGAGGAGCTGGCACTGCCCGGGCGGTGGGTCCCCAGTCCCGGGGTCCCAAGGCGCTGACGCAGTGGAAACATGGGCCTTTGGGACCAGGTGGTGGTTGCTCTGGCTGCACCAGGTGGTTGCCCGGCAACGGGGCTCAGGGCTGTCCCAATGGCAAGAGGGTAGCCCTGGGGACCCGCTCCCCCAGCACAGAGAGAACGGTGTGGTGGGGACGGAGGCTGACAGAGGCCTCCGCAGAGCGGGTGGCTCACGTGGCCACAGGATGCAGACGCACCGTCTCCCGGCAGGCACCTGAGGTCCCAGGCCGACGCCAGCGCTGGGCCCGGGCACAGTGGTACACATGCCCCCGGTGGCTGCGGAGCAGCTGCCCCTCTGTCCCATGCCCAGCAGTGCCCAGGGAGGAGGCTCCTGCAGGGAGGGTCTGAGCACAGGCTGGGGGCCGAAGGGGATACTGCTGTCCAGGGGCAAGACCTACAGGCGTGAGCGGGACCCTGGCAGCCCTGCCCCCGGCACGCGGGGCAGAGCAGTAGTCTGAGGCCCCGCAGGCCCGGCAGTACCGCTGTCACCCACCCACTCCTGCCCTAGCTGTGCACCAGGCAGCAGGACAGCGGGAAGAGTGCGGGGCCGGAATGAGGGGGGGCTCTGCACGGCGATGGCCGCTGCCAGGGCTGCGGGGCATTGTGGGAGAATCTCCAGCTGGGTTCCCATCCCCTGTGAGGAGGGGTCTATCCAGGCCCAGGGCTGCACCTCTGAGCCAGACCCCTCCCATGTCAGGCCGGGAAGGAGCCCACCCACCCTGGCCCTATAACTGGCAAATAGGGCTGCACAGCCGCATGTGAATGAAATGTTTGCCAGGAGTCTGTCCTCACGCACAGAGGCCAGAAGGGGCGTGGGGCCTGGGGGTGCAGCTTGAGGCCTTCGTGGTGGACTGGCCTGCACCGGTGGGGCAGGGACATGGGGGGCAGGGGTGTCAGGCAGCGGGGTGGGGCGCGCACCTGGTCCCCAGGATCACTAGTTTAGACCAATATTTAACATACTCAAATTTAATACAAAGTCCATGATGAACAAAATATCAAGATGCAAAATAAAATGGGAGGGGTGTCACCGTTTTGTTTCGTGTTCCGGCCTCAGGCTCCAGCGTGGCCTGGCATGGCCCTGGGTCAGCCTCAAACCCCAAGGGAGTTCCAGTCCTGCCCTGGAGGCAGCAGGTGCTGAGGGCCTCCAAGAGAGCCCCCATCCCCACCCCGGGGCCCCTGCAGGACAGAGACCGGGTGGGGTCCCTGGTGAGCAGCAGCTACAGCCAGCTGGAGAAGGGCTGGTGCTGGACTCTGGGAGCAGGTTGTCCATCTGGAGCAGGCGACAGGGCACAGGTGTCCCGCTGGGGTGGTGCAGGTGACAGTGGGGTGGGAGAACTGAGCACAGCGAGGAACCCTTCTCTGCGGGGCGTGCTAGGGCAGGGCCCCTCGCCTGGGGAGGCGGTGCCTGGAGAGGCCGCTGTGTCTGGGCCGCCTCCAGGTGGGCTCTGAAGAGGGGCTTCCAGCCAAGCGCTCACCGTGGGCGCAGCAGCAGCGTGGAAGGAAACACCTGCCTTCCTCGCCTGCCCGTCCGGACACATCTCCCTGAGTGGGACCCCCCGTGGTGTCCAGCTCCTTTCCATCAGCGCCAATGAGGTCTGCGGGCCGCACTTTTTCCTGGCTGCGTAGTACTCCACCGCCGACGCTGGGCACCAGGTCCTTTCGTCTCAGACCAAATCTCAGGTGCACACATTCTGAGAACATCCCTCGTCTCGGGCGTACCTGCTGCTCCTGTGGTCTGGGGCTTCCTGGTCGGGCGTGCAGCCCTGTGACTCCCCTCAGCGGGCCCTGGTGCGACCCCCCTGCTCTGTCCAGCGCTCCCTGCTGAGCTCTGTCTCTGCCGACCCACGTGTGGCCACGGCTGCTTCCTAAATGCGGCTGTTCCCCTGACGTCACCCCCCCTTTACCCAACCTCCCTGGTGTTACTTCTGTAACCAGAAAAAATTCTTCTGTAGCAGTTCCAGGGGCACGGGGAGTAGGAAAGGAAAGAGGGGGCAAGGCTTCAGCTCAGGGAGGGGGTGGGGCCGGGAGTTCAGCGGGATGAGGGGCCTTTCTCACTTCCACCATACGCGGGACAGACAGCGTGACCCCAACTCCTCTGACCCCGCCAGGTCCTCAGGATCTGCCCGTAGGTCAGCAGGCTGAAGGTCGGGCTGTTTCGGGGTCTCCGCAGCGGGCTCAGCAGCGCCCTCCGTGGCCATTTGCAAACACACGGGCTGAAGGCTGACGGTGGGGCTTTCGGACAAGCTCAGGCCCAGAATGGCAGGTGCGCGCAGTGCGCCCCTCCGCACTCGCCTGAGCAGGCCGCCCCTCCGCGTCCCTCCGCGTCCCTCCGCGGCCCCCACCTGCCTCCCGCACCCCGTCTTCAGCCTTCCCTCTCCCACGGGGCGGTTTCTGAGGGGCGGGCGGGGGTTCTCAGGACGGAAACCTCGGGGAACCAGGAGGGCGTGATGAGTGGGGACTTGTGTTTTAAACAGCACATACAAAGAACGTAATAAATATTTAATTGTATTTTATTAAATACCACATCGGTGATGGCTGACACTTTATTAAAGTGTCAAAGTGAGTGTTCGTACGCTAATGACTCACTCTAACGAGGCGGGCGGCGCGCGGGCCGTCGGGAGCGCGGGGCGGGCGGCTCGGGTGGGCAGCGGCGCCCCGCGAAGTCGCACCCATTAGACTCTGACTTGCACCCAGAGGCGTCTCACTGATGCCTCCGTGAGGGCCTCGCGCCCCTCTGCGGGCGGACCCCGGACTCCTCCCCTGGCGCGGCCTCTGGGCCAGCACAGCACAGCCCATAAAATTAATAACGACTCCCCCCTAATTGAATTCCTGGCCAACTGACCCCCCGCTGCCGCAGGCTCTGGGCGCCCTGGACTCTGGCGCTGGTCCTCGGCCGCGCTCCAGCAGGGCTGCCCCCGACCTGCCTCCTGGGAGTTCTGGTTACAAGCAAGTGGTTTTCCGTCCTGGATCCAGGGTGTGTCTTGTCCCATCCGCGTGACACGGAATGTCTCTCGCTGGCCTCTCACAGCAAACCTGGACGCGTTCCTTTTCTTCCTGGGCACCCGCGAGGCCGCATTTCCCAGCCCTCGCCCCCCGCGGGCAGGTGCAGCTGCCGCGCCTCCAAATGGCAGTCCCCCCATCTCCGTCCGCTCATCCCTCCAAACTTCTCTGTGGATCTGTGTCGGCGCCTCTGTCCCTTCCAGCTGCTGTCTCTCTGTCTCCATCTGTCTCTGTCCGGGGAGGAGGGGACGGTGACCTCGCCCCGAGGCCTTGGAGGCTTCCCCCACCTCCCCTCTGCTAGCTGCGCTCTGAAGCGGTGTCTCTGGGAAGGGCCTGCCTCGCGCATGCTGCGTCTTCCTGTGCTGTCCCCAGAGCCCCGCAGGGGGAGCAGGCACGTGGGCAGGGTCCCGGAAGCCAGGGCCCCCCTCCCCTGCCACATCCACATGTCAGCGGTCTGCTGGGGCGTCCCCACTGCTGCCAAGGTGACCGTCCGGCCCTGCAGGACGGGCTTCTCCCAGCTGGTGGACAAACGACCAGACGGCAGCTGAGCCCCCGGCAGCACGTGCATGTGAGTCCTCGTCCCCACGGCCGGTGACCCTCCCAGGGCCCCTCCCCTCGGCTCTGCTCCTGGGCGGCCTCCTGGCAGGGTCGCGACCCGCAGCTCCGGCCTCAGCATGCTCACCTGTGCAATGGGGCCACGCAAGTGGATGGCGTGGTCCTGTGCGCCACTGCATTTTTTTTTTTCCATTTTCCCAGGCAATTCGCGCCCACAAAATGACCAGGGCTATGACCCGCTTTGCAAAAACCAGCACTCGGTGATTAAATCAAGCACGTACCTCAGAGGTCATTGCTGTGGGGCCTCACCTGGGGCGGGATGACCAGGTCTGTGCACAGGAAGTCCCGCTGGCTGCTGGGAATAGGTCCTGGGGCCAGGGGGGCACCGGGGTGTCAAGGAGTCTGAAGGAGCTGGCCCTGGGAGCAGGAAAGGAACCGCGGCCACTGAGTGTCAGGGCAGTGGGTGGTCAGGGGGGCCGAGGGGCTGCGAGCAGGTTGGAGGGTGTGCGCACCCACGCCACCTGTCAGCCCTCCGGGCCCTCCGGTCTCCCCCGCTCCCCGCCCGTCGCCTTTTGTCCTCGTCCATCCCGCCCGCGCTACAGGTAACACTGTCGACTGGTAATTCTCCTGATCCCTTTATCCCGCACTTTAATAAATAATTTACCTGAATTATTCACAGGGAAATTTCAACATTATTAAAAATTAACCAACTTAAATGAGTCTATGGTAAATAGCTGGGGTGGCTCTTCTGAGGGTGGGGGCCGCACACAGGTCAGGAAGCAGGACCAGGGTGCACAGGGCAGGTGAGCAGGGCAGGTGTTCAGGGGGCCCGAGGTAGCCATGGGGCAGCTGTGAACCAGGAAGGTGGGGTGCCCCATCCATCGAAGACTGAGCAGCCCCAGGGAAGTGCCCGCGCCTCTCTCTGGGCCTCTGGCATGATGGGACGATCCCGCTTTGCACTGGGGACTGCGGGGAGGGTCTCAAGAAGAGAGTGACCAGTGGCAGCATGTGAGGGGAACCACGGGGTCAGCGTCCAGTCTGGAGGTGGGAGAGGGCTCTCCGGGCCGCCCCGGTCACGGCAGGGCCTGCACACAGAGGGAGTGGAGGGCCCGTGGACCCCGGGGTGGCAGCGACGTCTTCCGAGCGCGCCCGCAGGCTCTGTGACCAACTACTGATGTCTCCTGCCCCGAGACAGAGTGGCACACCCTCGCTGCCCCGTCCGCCAATAGCGTCCTGTTCCGTCTTTGTTTTTATTAAGGGGTCCAGGGGGAGGGGGCTGGACTTAGAGACAAGCTCAGCCGCCTCCACAAGGGGCCTTACAAGCATTGTCCTCACTAAGCAGAGGTGCTGGGCGGGGCGAGGCGCCTGCGGACCGCCGGGAAGAGGCACCCGCCCCAGCAGCGCTCACCCCGGTGATGCGTAATCACCATGGGGGGCTGGAGTGAGAAGTTTGCTCCTTTTATCAGACACGCGCCTCACGCACACAGCGCGGCTCCTTTTGGACCAGCTGCACATTAAGGACCGCCTGCCCCGCGTGTCCCGAGCCACCACACGCATGGTCCCTTCCCGACTGGCTGGGGTCTCACGTGCACACACGGGGTCAAGACACACCCCGCCATGTGCCTCAAGTGGGAGCTCGCTGGTGCACATGCACTTCCATGCGACAGGTGACTTGCAGGACTAAATAAACTGACGGATTTTGATTGATTAAATAGACATGGATTAAATTTTAAAGTCCAGGCCTGCTGCACAGAGGCGGGTGGCAGCCACGTGTTAGAAGCCGCTGTGGGGCCTGCAGCCGGCGTCGGCCCGTCGGACGTGCGGGGGAGGAGCTCATTAAACCGGCCCAGCCGGGCCACACCTGAGCTGCAGGCCAGGCGGCCAGGGCCTCTGGGGAGGAGGGCTCCCGCCTGACCTGCCGGGACCTGACTTCACATTAATAACGTGGCAGCTAAGGATGACCAGAGAGCTGCTCCTCCGCGCTCCCGAAGGCCGCAGCCAGACCCTCATAAAAGCTTATTAAGGAAAGTAAATAACTCGGAGGGGCTTCCTGGAAGAAGCTCCTGCCTGACAGAAGGCGAGGCCCAGCCAACGCAGGCCCAGCCAGGCATGGTGGGCCCCCGGAGCCCTCCATTTAATTAAGAGTCCCAGGAAGGGGGGCAGGGCTGTGGGGACTGCTGGAGAGCGTTGTGGTTGGGGTAACTTGAGGTTTCCTTGGGGCCTCGGAGGTTCTGTGCTCAGGGACGCAGAGGAGAGCTCGCTGCTGGCCACCGGGGGGACAGCTGAGCGGAAGGTTCGGAGTATCTAGAGAGGAGGGACAGGAGGCCACAGTGGCTCCTCAGGTGGCAGGAGGGCCACTCGGTGTCCCAGAGGACCTCAGGGGCCCAGGGCCGCCCGGTGCGACATGCGAAACTGGGACAGAGCACGGGCCCTGTCTCGGCCTCCGTTTGCTCGCCTACATGCGGTGACGTCACAGCCGTGACATGAGGTGGGCCAGCTGGGGCCTGACTACCGCTCTGCAAGCCGCTGTGCACACCGGGAAGGGCGGAGGGCACGTGCGGGTGACCGGCACTGCCCTCGTGACACGTGGTGGCCCTGCGTCCGGGGGCTGGGCAGCTCGCTGCCCTCGGCGTGGCCAGAGGTGGGCCTCCGTGCCCCACGGGTCCTGTCCCCACGCTCCGTCCCCTCCTGCTCCTGCGGCAGCTGGCTGGGGTGTCTGGACTGAGGGCCAGGAGGCTCCAGTTGCCATGGCGCGGTCACGTCTTCCCTGAGGCCACCTCCTGGGGTGGCTTTCCAATAGGGCCCAGAAAGGTGGCGATTCAGTCCCTTCCCTGAGTGCGGCCTGCTTCCAACAAAGAGAATGTGGCAGAGGAGACGGGGCGTGGATTCTGGGACCCGGTCCTAGGGTCCTGTGGCCTCTCCCCATTCTCTGGGCCACTTGCTCTGGGGAAGCCCCGGGAGAGGCTATCCTATGACTCACGTGGAAGTGTCGGGGCCCGAAATAGCCAAACAGTCTTGACAAAAAGAGCAAAGTAGGAGGACTCACATGTCCTGATTTTAAAACTTGACCCAAAGGTAAGTGATCCCCACAGCGACTGTGGCCTCGGGGTGGGCACGCTGACCCGCGGGTTGGAACGGGGTGCATAGCAACAAACCCTCGCGCTCGCTCCCGGCGCACTGAGCTCCGACCAGGGGCCAAGACCGTCCAATGGGGGGAGGCTCCTCTTCGGCTTCGGGGCTGGGACACCTGGGTAGCCCTCGAGAAATGGGGATTCCTAACTGTGCCGCGTGAGAAACATGAAGGGAGGTGCAGAGGGAAGTCGGGGCCCCCGTAGCCTCTGCTCCCCTTCGTCCCAGCAGCCAGCGGGATGGGATGGCCTTTAGCTGAGGAATCTCCTGCCATCCCAGAGTCCTGCCTCCTGTCTCTGCTGCCCTGTCCCCAGGCCCCAGCTCTCTCTCACGCCATCCCTGTCACAGGCTGCCCCCTCGCGTGGGATTCCCATCGGCCCTAAGCCTACGTCCCTTTCATGGCTCCCCTTGGGAACGCAAGCACTGTAGCCGCACCTTCCGGCCAGAGTGCAGAGGTTAATGGAGGCAGTCGGGTGGGCCCGGCTGGGAGGAGCCCCTGCTCTTCAGGCAGGGACACAATGAGGACAGATCAAAGCTCGGGGGTTTATGAGCCACAGGGGCGTCAGGCGGAACGAACTAGGGGTGGGTTTGGGACCGGCGCCGGGATCCCAAGACCCCTGGCCTCGAGGGGCTGGGCGGAGGGGCAGCAGCCGGTCCCTGGGGCGGACCCCTGCTGCGTGCGGGTGCTGAACCTGCAGCAACCTGGGGGGGCAGACGGCCTCCCCCCACGCAGATGGGAAACCGAGCCCTCTCCATCCCTCGCAGGCCCCCAGACCCCAAGCCCGGCATCCAGAAGGGCCCCACCTGTCCTGTCTTGCTCCCCTCCAGGCTGCTGCCTCTCTGACCCCAGGCCTGGCGCAGCGCCTGGTACCCGCCCCGCTGTGCCCGCCACTGGGGCTGCCCTCCCCGGGACTGCACTTCAGCAAATGAGCCCGCGCACCCCGCAAGGCCTGGCTGCCCGGTGTCGGCACGGCCACTTAGCCGCACGACAAGGTCCTTCGGCCCTGGCTCCCCATGCTGACTGGGGGGGCCCTGCCGCCTCCACTCGCTGCAGGTCATGCCCGGAAGGAAGCTCCTGTTACCCCAGGGGCCCCGTTCGGCCCCGCCAGTTCCTGCTGTGACTCAGGAGGGGCCTTTGCCCCCCTGCGCATGGGAACGCCCTCCATCCCGTGTTCCCACAGCCCTCCTGGGTCAGTTGGAGTCCCACCCTCACTACAGCGGGGAAACCGAGGCTTGGAGCAAGGAAGCCACACCCCTGCAGCCGCCCTCCCCCGCCGGGGCCACCCACCAGTGTTTCTGAGGGCGAATTTTAATTAAGGCAGTTAGTAATTACCTAACTGCATCCCTACTTAATAAAACTCTGGGGAGTTTTAATTTTTTTTGCCTTATTTAAAAATTTCATCACCGCCTGCCGACATGGGGGAGAAGGGTCCTTGCAGAGCTGGCCCATCTGCCTGGCTCTGAGCTCAGGAAGGGTTTTGGGGAGCCGGCCAGCAGGGGGGGGCACTGGGTAGCCCGGTGCCTGCCATACCAGTGTCCTCGCCCCCCCAATGGTCACCCTCCTGGGTTTGGGGTCCCCTCTGCACCTGTAGCCCTGCCTGCCCACCCGGACACGCTGAGGAACCGGCAGGCCTGTGGAGACAATGGTGCAAAGGCCCGGGGGCCTTCTGGGAGTGGGCAGTATGGGCTGGGCAGGGGCCGGGCCTGCGGGGGGGGCCACACACGGTGGTGGCCTGGCTGCCCCCCAGCCAGCCAGCTCCAGCTTCCGCTCCCCAGCCACCCCTTGAGTGCTCACTGGGGACCGAGGTGTGGGGGTGGCCGTGGGCGCAGCCTGGACCACTCAGTCCACACATGGTCTCAGGCCGGCCCGGCTTTTGAGAACTTGGGGTCTGTGATCAAACTGAAAGGCCAGGGAGGCCGCATTACACTCGCCCTCAGCACCGGGGGGCTGGCACTGCACGGTGGCTGTCAGGTGACATCCAGGCCCAGCAGGGCCAACCCCCAGCCACTCTGACCCCAGCGTGGAGCTCCGCCCCCTCCCCGGGCCCCCAGCCCGTCAGCACTAGGGGGTGTCAAGCGGCAGGGAGCCTGGCTGGACACAGACCGTGAAAGGTGCCTGAGGACGGCCCCTCCACGCAGGGCACCCCCTGCCCTGCCCCAGCCCCAGCCCAGGCTCCGAGGCACAGGTCTTAGTGCAGCCTGGACCTGCACCCCTGGCTCTGGTAGGGCCAGTCTGGGGTGTGACTGTCCCCCGTCCCTGAGGCCCCAGGAGCGATGCACCGTCCCTGCCCGCCCTCTCCCCAGCACCCTGCGTGTCCCAGACCGGCACTGGCAGATTGACGCAGCCGGTTAATATGCTCTCCCTTCCTCCTGAAGGCTAATTAAATATTAATCGGCCTGGTGAGGTCAGCAGAAATCGCTCCGTGGTGGCAGGGTGAGATGCCTTTAATTAATTCTCCCGCAGAGGGTCTGGCGGAGGGACCCGGGCACCCCACACGCCCCTGGCCGCCCTCCACACCCCCCAGTCACTTGGCACCCCCTCTATGGCCCCTCCGGTCCACAGCACCCAGAGGAGTGGAGGGGTGGGGGTCACAACCCTGTTGACTACAGGCCGGCGCCTCCAGGGCCACCCTCCAGTGGGAGCACCCATGCCTTCCTGCCCTGGGCCTCCTTCCCTGGCCCCGGCCCCACCCACACAGTGGGCAGCCTGCAGAGCATGAGGCCAGGGACTGTGGCCCCACCCGTCAGCCCTCATGTGTCCAGCGGGGGCAGGGTGGGGGTGCAGGGGGGACCGTCCTCCTGTCCCCAGCTCAGGTCAGACTCACAGAGCGAGAGGGCTGCTAGGTGTCTCTTCTGCCCTGTCCACCCCCCGCGTACTACCAGAGAAGGCCCCACTGCCCGCCATTGCAGCCAGGTCATCGGGGGCTGGGCCAGGCTGACCCAGAGGTTCCCTCCACCAGGCTCCCAGGTGCCTAGACACGGGCCCTGGGGTCCCCAGGCCAGCACAGCGGGAAGGTAGGGCCCCCATGGCAGGAGCATGATGCCAAAGCCACGAGAACGTTTAGGGGTCACCTCTTCTTCACCTGCAGCCGGGGGTGCAGAGCGCAGCAGCTGATCGGGCAGAGTGGGAGGGCCGTGGCTGGGACACCTGCCCCAGTGCCGGGCCTGGGGCCTGTGCTGAGATCGGGTGCCCTGGGGCCATGGGAAGGCCCAGGCGGTGACAGGCGGGGGCTGGGCCTGGGGTCATAGATGCGGTGGCCGCTTCCTCCCTGAGCAGTGGTTTGGGTCCTGCTGTGGGTTGGGGACTCTCAGGGACACCTCTGGGGTACTTGTTCCAGTCCGTGTTACTTTTTTATTTATTTGGAAGTGGGACTGGAAGCGGCTTCAAAGTGAGCCTCAAATAATTAGGAGCCCCCGCTGATGGATCGCAGTGGAGGGACGGGAGTGTTATTTGTTACCGAGTCACTTGCCAGACAGGTTGGAGGCTGAGAAGTAATTAGTGTTTCCCCTTCACCCCATGCCATCCTCTCCACTGGAAGGGGACGTGTCGCAGGGAGAGCGGTGTGGAGGTCCGGGACCCTGCCCCCTGCCCTGTCTGGGGGCTCACGCTCCTCTCTTTGGCTCTCTCCCTGGTATAAGGTCCCCAGGAGGGAAAAGGTGCTGACTCGATGTGTTCAGCTTTGAGGCAAAATAACCAAGGGACAGCCACCCAGCAGCTGGCATCTCAACCAGGCAGGTAGGAGGGGCGAAGCCGGGGCAGAGAGGACACGGTGTGGTGGCAGCAGCAGAGGCAGGCTGGTAGAAAGCACAGTCAAACATTTTAAAAAGTCAGGGGGACACCTGGGGAGCACTCCCAGCACCAGACCAGGCCCCACAGCTCACAGCTCCGGCACCTGGGACAATAAAGCCTCATTGCTTCTGACTGTGCAAACCAGTGGGGGTTGCGGTGGAGGCAAAAACTGCCGGTCTCTCAGCAGAGTCCCCTTGTCTAAAGGGCCCCCACGGTCCTATAACGTCCACAGACCCACCCACTCTGGGAACGACGGCCAGGGCAGCAGCTTGAGGGGCACCAGCCCCATAAGGAAGTGGGAGAACTGCCTGGAAAAGGGGTGAGTGCTGAGCAAGTGGCACTGTTCCCTCTCAGACCCCTCCCTCACATACAGTGTCACAACGTGGTGAAACAGGTCACCATGTACTGACGAATCCCTAAGGCTCCACTCCTTACAACGTAACAGGTGCAATCGCTCTACATGGGACTTGGAGGCAAACACAAACAGGAGCCTGTCAAGATGAGGAGTCAGAGAAGTATGGCCCAAAAGAGGGAACGGATCAAGGTTCCAGTGGGAGAACTAAGTGACGAGGAGACAGCTAACCTAACAGACATAGAGTTCAAAACACTGGTGATAAAGATGCTCACAAGCCTGACAGATATGCTTGAGTATTGCATATGCATAAGGGAAGAAGTGAAGGCTATGCTAAACGAAATGAAGGAAAAGCCACACAAAACCAATGGTGAAGGGAAGGAAACTGGGGTTCAAATCAATGATTTGGAACATAAGGAAGAAAAAAAACAGTCAACCAGTACAGAATGAAGAAGCAAGAATTGAAAAAAATGAAAAGAGGCTTGGGAACATCTGGGACAACTTTAAACATGCCAACATCCAAATGATAGGGGTGCCAGAAGGAGAAGAGGAAGAGCAAGAAATTGAAAGCTTATGTGAAAAAATAATGAAGAAAAATTCGGCGAGGAAATTTGGTGAAGGAAATAGACATACAAGTCCGGGAAGCACAGAGAGTCCCAAACAAGCTAGACCCAAAGAGGTCCACACCAAGACAAGTCATAATTAAAATGCCAAAGGTGAAAGATAAAGAGAGAATCTTAAAAGCAGCAAGAGAAAAGCAGAGTTACCTACAAAGGGGTGCCTATAAGACTCTCAGCTGATTTCTCAAAAGACACTTTGCAGGCAAGAAGGGACTGGCAAGCAGTATTCAATGTGATAAAAAGCAAGGACCTATAGCCAAGACTACTCTACCCAGCAAAGCAATGATTTAGAATGAAAGGGCAGATGAAGTGCTTCCCAGACAAGGTAAAGCTGAAGGAGTTAATCATCACCAAGCCATTATTGTTACAGAAAGAGGGGAGTCCAAAAATCCCCTGAGTTTGCGGCTGGGGGATGGGGAGAAGGAAGCAGCTTTCAGAATGCCTCCACACGCCTGAGGCTGGTGGCTGGTGTCTTTCATTATGTAAATTGCTTGGATGCTTCCAAGGCCTCAGGTGGATGGGAGGAGTCTTGAACCAGGGGACGGTATGGAAAGCACATAGAGCCTACGTGGGGTTCTGTGAATGGTCAGAACTGTTGGCAACACCCACTGCGTCAGAGGACGCGGTCAGGGATATATAGGCAGCTGCGAACACTTTAGGGGGACGGCGCACTCTGGGGTTGCCTCCCTCCCTCGCGGGTGTTCGCAGGGGTGCTCTGGAGAAGGAGACGAGATCCACTCGGTTTACAGAAAGAAGACAGTTTGCAAGGAGGCCGAGAATCCCGGTGGTCCTGCATTGAGAGCTGGAGGGCACCACAGCACAGAAAGGACCTCCCCAATCAGATTGAATGATTGGCAGCCGCTGGTAAAGCTGAACTGTGTTTGGGAAGGAGGGAAACGGTGTTTCTGACCTCCCTAAAACTGGCCAGGTTTGGTAGGGGGGAGGCAAGGATATGTGTAACTGTTAAATAAACAATTTTCTTTTCACTCAACTGAAGTATTAAGAGTTGTAATTCTGGCGGCGGGCAATCGGACCCCTAACTAAAGAGCCCGTGGGTTTGTTTTCAATTGGAGCAGCCCTGGGGTTCTGTAACATTATTATATGAAATGTTAAAGGGACTTATTTAAGAAAAAGAAGATCAACATTATGAACATTAAAATGACAACAAACACAATTATCAACAACTGAATCTAAAAAATAAAAGCAAAAACAAACTAAGCAAACAACCAGAACAGGAACAGAATCATAGGTGTGGGGATCATTTGGAGGGTCATCAGATGGGAGGGGCAAGGGGGAGAAATGGGGAACCGGTGCAGGGACTAAGCATAATCAGTTGGTACAAAACAGGCAGGGGGATGTTAATAATAATATAGGAAAGGAGGAAGCCAAAGAACTTATATGCATGACCCATGGACGTGAACTAAGGGGGTGGGATTGCCAGAGGGAAGGGGGTACTGGGCGGAGGGGAGCAAAGGGAAAAGAAATTGGGACAACTGCTACAGCATAATCAATAAAATATAGTTTTTTTAAAAAAGCAGATAAACATGAGCCACAATGAGGAGAACTGACCCCGAGCCGACCCATATGTTGGAATAAGACAAGCGCAGTAAGTCAGTTACTGTAACTACAGTTTATATGCTTGAAAAGCTCAGTAGAGACATGGAAGACACGAAAAAAGACCAAAAACGACACGTTAGCCTTGGAGAGCATGATGTCTCCTGTGAAGAACACCCCAGATGGCGTTAATTAATAGCAGGTTGGGTACACGGCAGAAGGAAAGACCAGCGAGGCTGAAGGCACAGCCACCCCGATGAAAAACAAAGGAAACAAAAAAAGTTTTGTACTAAAAAAGGTTGTCCGTTGTCCATGAGAGAACAGGGGAAGGGACGGGAGAAAACTGTTTGAAGACATTTGGCTGAAAATTCCCCAAATCTGATGTAAACGATAAGCTCTCAGATACAAGGCCAACAGCCCCCAAGTTTAAGAAGCAGGAACAAAACCACAACAGGCCCATGATCATGAAATAGCTTAAAATCTGGGGCACAGGAAACCTCTGAGAAGCAGCCGGAGGGAAAAGCCGTCCCCCCGGAACCAGCGCTGAGAAGGACAGCAGGTCTCTCACGGAAATAACGAAGCGAGAAGGCAGCGCAGGGGAACCCGTCCACCTAGAGTCCCATACCCGGCCAAACGCCCTTCAGAGCTGAAGGCGAAGCAGACTTTTTCGGACAATGACGCGGAAGGACTCCCCGCCAGCAGCCCTGAGCCGGGACGACTGTGCAGACATCCTCCCAGCAGCAGGGGATCGCAAAAGACCGTGTGACGCTGCACAGGAGTGAAGGCCCCGGACGCTGCAACCATGGGCGGAAATAGGGGATGTTTTCTCATGATCTAAATCCATTGAAACGAGAAGCAACGGGACGCCGACGATTACCACGCACTGGCATGGGTGGCATGTGTGCAAGGAAGTGCCCACACAGCAGTGACTGCAAGGCTCGCGGGCAAACACTGTCCAGAGAGCGTCCTTGTCCGACGTCCTGAGGTTACGTTCACGTTTGCAAGGTGTTGCCGTCGAGGGCAATGGGGAAAAGGCTCACGACTGTATTTCCTGTCGCTGCAGGTGAATCTACAACTATCTCAACATTACGAGTTTAGTGACATTTTTTAAATTAAAAATATCAGCCCTGGCTGGTGTGTCTCAGTGGATTGAACACCAGCCTGTGAACCAAAGGGTCACTGGTTCGATTCCCAGTCAGGGCACGTGCCTGGGCTGTGGGCCAGGTCCCCAGTTGGGGGCATGTGAAGGGCAACCACACATTGATGTTTCTCTCCCTCTCTTTCTCCCTCCCTTCCCCTCTCTCTAAAAACAAATAAATAAAAATTTTTTTAAATTAAAAAGCCAATAAAAACAAATGGAAAAAGATGGGATCTGGAGGGGGAAATTGTCGGAGACAGAGAGACAGACGAGGAGAGACCCAGGCCCCTCCCTCCCGCCAGCCACCCTGCTTCCTGCACCCCACTTCCTGACGCCATAAGCTCAGGAGGCAAGGGGACCTTTCTGATGCTCAGTTCCTGCATCTGGAAAGTGAACACACAAATACCTGCTTGGACAGATGGCTGATCCCCGCCCCCTGGGATGTCAGCACAGGGCCAGGGGCCCCACAGTCGCCCCATCAGGGGTATGGCTTTCACCCCCACTGTCCAGATGAGCATGCGAGGCTCAGAGAGGCGGGTGGCTTGCCCAGGGGACAGCTGGGGGAAGGCGTGTGGCCGTCAGAGGGGGAAGCACACACCTGCACCTCTCTCATCTTCCCCCACAACCTGAGTGCGGGGCGGGATGAAGCCAGCCACCCCCCCACCCCCCGCTGCTGGACCCAGAGCAGGGCAGACAGGGGTGCCGCCTGCATCTGGAGGGGTGCACGGCGGCCCTCCCTGGTCTGCAGCGCCCCCACCTCTCACCCAGACACCTGCACAGGTATTGGCTTCCCCTCAGCCCCTGCCCACCCTCCTTACAGAGGCTCTTTCTAAACGCCAAGCCGACAGCAGCGCTCATCGCCCCCGGGAAGGCGCCTCCCAGCCTTCTCACGGCTCAGAGAAGGAGGTCCGGGACCCCGCTGGCTCGCTGGGCCCACCTCCCTGCCCTCCCTCCCCTC
The DNA here is from genome assembly GCF_987537825.1 of Furipterus horrens. Classification (NCBI taxonomy): domain Eukaryota; kingdom Metazoa; phylum Chordata; class Mammalia; order Chiroptera; family Furipteridae; genus Furipterus; species Furipterus horrens. The sequence goes on from NW_028327180.1 coordinate 102,347,194, forward strand.
CCTCCCCTCCCCCCAGCTGCGGCTGCGGCTGCACCCGTGGCTCCAGCCTCGGGACTCCGCACTTGCTCTTCCACCCACCGAAAATGCTTTTCCCTCCCTTCTCCCCAGCTGGGTCCCGGTCTGCTCCTCCAGGGCCCAGCTCAGCCCCGCCCCCTAACCACCAGTCCTACTTCCTCCCAAAGTCCCTCCCAGGGTGTCCCTCCTCAGGGCTTCCTGCCGTGCCCAGCCCCCAGCACAGGGGTCAGCTGCAGAGGACAGGAGGGAGTGACATCACAGGAGGGACAGTGACAGCGGCTGCTTTCCTCCAGGACCCAGCTCCCGCTGACACCCCTCTGCTGCCAGGAGCTGACGGCCCAACCTCCTGGCGGGGGCCGGGGACCCCGGGCTCCATTCCAGGCAGCTTTGCCCTTTGGCCTCTTTCCTGGTCTGTAAAATGGGCACATTTGTGGTCCCCCTTCCAGGGCTGTGCCTGTGGCAGGTGCCCATGATGGACATGACTCTTTTCTGCAGGGGAAGGCCGCCCACCCCCACCCCGGCCACCACCCTCGTGAGGCCTGCCCCGGGCGTCCCGGCTGTCAGGCTCCCGAGGGGGCGGGAAGGGCAGAGGGAGGGTGGCATGCTGACCAGAGGACGCCCTTGGGCTCTGGGGGACGCAGGGCAGGCCAGGGGAGCGGGCGGCCCGGTGGCAGGCACGGGCGGGCGGTGCCGCCCCTCCGTCGCCCGGCGTCTGCGCCCAGCAGTGCCGTCTGTCCGTCTGCGCGGGCGGCCTGCCCAGCCAGAGCCCGCGGGCGGCCGCCGGGCGCGCAGCTGTTTGCCGGGCCTTGTCAGGAACCAAACACGTAACTGTTTAACGATTGAGCCGCACTAATGAATATTGGGCCAGATATTTTCGAGGCCTGTTCCGACTGATTACTTGGAGAGCTGAGTACGTCTCCCAATTACCCAGGCAATTAGGCGACTAATTAAACACTTACCTCCGTTTCATAAACAGGCGCACGCGGGTGGGAGCGGGAGCTGGCTGGGCGCCTGCGGAATGCGGCTGCTAGCCCACGCACGCGCACACACGTGCCCGCACCCGTGGGTGGCTGGCGGTGGGTGGTCAGCAGGGGCCTGGCATCCAGACAGGCCGGGGATCTATCCAGATCTGCCCCCTGCTCCGGGAAGCCCTCTGCCCGGCTCCGGCCCAGAGGACCCCTGCTTGCTGGCTGCCCACCGCCCACAGGGATCTCTTCTCCCTGGGCCCACATGCTGCCGCTCCAGCAAAGGCCACGTCTGTCTGCTCAGAGGAGCAAAGCCAACAGCAGGCCTCCCAGCCCCTGGCCTCACTGCCTCTGCCCGCCCCCAGCCAGAGTGATTCTTCTGCAAAATCTACCGACCGGGTCAGGTCTGGTGGTTTTAAAACATGGTTCAACGGTGTCTCCCATCCCATGTCCGCTGTCAGGGGCACTCTCCATCCTGAGGAAGAGTGTGTGGACAGGAAGATCCAGGACTTCCAGCTGCCAGGACAGGCACTGTGGCTGCACTGGGCCCGTCCCAGGTCCCGCCTCCATGCTGAGCAGGCCCAGGCCCCACACCCCAGCCCCCAGAGGCCAGCCTGGAAAGGAGGGAACGGAAGATCAGTCTCGAAGGTCTGGCCCTGCTGGAGGCCACGAGGCGGGGGCTGGCCGGGCCACGCCCTCACGGATGGCCCCTCCAGCCCCTCGAGCTGCTGGGGCCTCGTCGCTCCCATCTGTCCCCACCGCCACATGCCCTCTCTCTGCGCGTCTGTGCCTGAATCCCCCTCCTCTCAGAAGGACACTGTCATTGCACGTGGGGCCACGTTAACCCTGCATGACCTCGTCTTAACTTGATATCCACAAAGACCTTATTTCCAAATAAGGCACATTTACAGAAACCAGGGTTCAGACTCGATGCATCTTTTGGGGGACATAATTCAACCTCCCACAGCCACCGCCACACTGGGCATCCCGGGGCCAGGCCCTGTCCTCTTTGAGCCTTGGGTCCCCCTCATCAGGCTGAGGGCAGCAGGCCCTGGCCCCAGCCAGAGCGTCTCCTGTCTCAAAGCATCCATCACTTAGATCCTGAGGTGCCAGCCCGGGGTGGCCCAGTGTCCAGCTTGGAAGATGTAACCCATCCTGCCACTCTTGGTGGCCGAGCGAGGCTTAGGCCATGGAGAGGCCTCCTGAGCATCCAGGGCACAGAGGGCTGATTAAGTGGGGGTCACCTCAGCTTCCTCCTCCAGGGAGGACACCTGGCTTTCCTCCAAACCAACCTGACCCTTCACCCGCCTTCTCATCTGCACCTTGCCTGTGGGAGACAGTTCAGACCATTGCATCCCGGCGTCCGGGGCGGCCAGGACCATGGCCAGCACCTGGCCCTCTACCTGGCCTCCCGCTTTCCTGCGCCCGGCTTTTGCTCAGCCAGGCCGCCTGCCCACATGCCTCTGTGAGTGGCCACAGAGGGTGCTGGGGCCCCAGCGAGGAGCTCCCACTGGGCAGCAGACCTGTAAGTTGTAATCACAGCAGGAGGACGAGAAGGCCTGACCCTGGGCCACCCGCTGGGCAGGGTTGCTTCCTAGGACAACTGCCTCTCTGCCTTTGTTTCAGGGACTGTCCTGTCTTCCCTTTCCTCTGGGGCTCTGGTTGGGACCCACCCGCAGGCTGAGCAGCCAGGACCCTATTCCCCTGCACCCCCGGGGCCCAGAGACCTGCCACGCCGGCCTGCCCGCCCAGCTCGGGGGCCTCGGAGGGAAGCCCAGGCAGACAAAGGCCCTGTGTCGGCCCAGCTGGTGAGGCCGTATTTCTGGCGGCCGGGGGTTTAGGAAAACAGGGCCTTGAGTCCACGGGCGAGCGCAGCGGCGGGGGAAGCCGGAGCTAATTAAATCTGCCGGCTGGGCCACAGAGGCCGATTGTGCGGCAGAGGATGTTAACGCGCATTTTAAATATTTATTGTAACTGGGGTAGGTTATGAAAACAGACATTCCTCCTTTCAACACTCCGTGAGTCAGATTTAGGGCTTGTCTGGCTGCTGAGTGATTTCGCAGCAGCCGGCGAGGCCAGAGCCCATCCATTACGCCCCACGAGAGGCCGTGATAGTGAAGGATTAGCCGGCAGATTTACGGGCTGGGGGTTCGGGGGCCGTGCACACCTGTCCAGGCTGGTGGACAATGCGGGTGCCCGAGGAGTGTCCAGGCACTGGCCGCCCTGTGTCCCTGGGACAGCAGCGAAGGCCCCAGGTCCACCCTCCACGGCCAGGCTGGGGTCTAGCACCCTGCTCCCCTCTGGGCCTCAGTTTCCTGGACTGGAACATGGGGCAGACTGGCAGCAGCACAGGTTCTCGTCTCTGTGGAGGGGACGCCTGCCTAGCCGCTCTAATGCCCCTTCGGTGTCCCCAGAGGCAGAGCCCCAAGCCCTGGACACCGGCCCTTTGAACTGGCGCGGTGTCTGGTGCTGCCTCCCGGGCCTCCCTCCCTTCCTGCCGTGACAAGAGGCCCTGGGTCGCAGTGTGAGTGCTGATGGGGCTCGGAGTGCCGGGGGCCGCAGGCCCAGGCGGGCTGCGGGGATGTGGGGCCAGGCAGGAAGTGTTGCGCCGGGGGGCCGTGGAGCAGTCAGTCCTGCGTCCTCTGGGCGTGTCCCCCCTGCTATAGCTGGAAGCGCACTGGGGTGGTGGTTGGCCTGACTGGGGGACAGCTGAATTCTGAGAGGCTGGGGGCTGGGGATGAGGAGGCCCCAGGCCAACAGGCGGGGACTCTGCTGCAGAGTGAGGAGCCCAGATGGGTCCTCCAACTTGCTGGTCAACCTTTCGGGAGAGGCCTCTGGTGACAAGAGCCTCCATCGCCCACCCCAGTTCTGTGCTCAGCTGGGCAGGCCTTGGGGACACTACTGAGGACTGCCGTGTCCATTCTAACATGTAGAGCAGAGTCCTCTCTCAGACCTCCTGCTTGCACACCCCCAGTGACGGGCAGCTCACTACCTTTCAGGCAGCTTCAGTCCACCATCTCTCACTGACTCAAGTCCACACCACTCCCCAAGGGACCCAGTGAGACCTCATTCCCCCTACTTGGGCAGCACTGAAGTTGATGAGGCAGGGGACCACCCTCCTGGACCTGCAGCTGTTGCCCCAGTTGTGCCCCATTCTGGGGCTGCTCCTATCATCCCTCCTGTGCCATGGTCCATGTCAAGTCCCCTCACCTCCCACTCTCACAGTCTCCAACCTCCCCTTGCCCCCAGCCCCTCACTAACACCCCCCACCCGCCATGGGGTGGCTCCAGGCTGCCTCTGGGCTCATGGGGACCATTCTTAGCATGGGGTGGGAGACCGACACCTCCCCAGGGTGTTCACAGTGGGCCCTTCCTTCACACTGATGTCTCTGCTCACCACCCTCTTAGGGGTTTTCCCCCAGACCAGGCAGTCTCTGTCTGCAGCCCAAGGGGTGGGTGCTCGTGCCGGGGGGTCCCCACGCTGCTACCCCGAGCTGGGCAGGCTGGCGGCTGGGCTCCCAGGGAGGCATGCACGAGCCCATGCTCCCTATTAGGACCGGCGACAGCATCAGACCAGCTTGTTAGTGGAGCCTGGCCGGTCGATGGGGGAGACGCGTCTCGCTGCTGGATGGCTCCCCGCCTGAGGATCAATGGGCCCCCCCCATAGGGCCGAGGGGAGGGTGGGGGCTCCCGGAGGCTCCAGCCCGGCAGGAGGCCATCTCCCAGGCCCCAGGCCCGATGCCAGGCACCCAGACCTTCAGGCCAGTCCTGACCCCACCCGGTGCCAGGGCCCCCGCCCCACCACTGGGGCCCACGTGGTGGCACCCTCTCAGTGAGGCTGCGCCGTCTTGCCCAGGGCCATGGGGTGCAGAGCGCTCTGGCTGCTCCTAATCCTTAGAAAAATAGCAAACCCAGCTCGAAGCTTCAACATGCAAACACCCACTTAGCGTGATGGTCTGGTGATCGGGACAGAGCCCTGCCCCAGCCCGCCCTGGCAGGGGGGGCTCTCACTGGGCTCCCCCATGCACACAGTTCATGCGCACAACCGGGGCTGGCACTGGGGGCGAGCCCACAGGATGTGCCCCCTCCGGGCAGCGCTCGGGCCGGGAGCCCCCTCCATCCTGGAGACTGGGCAGAGGGTGGCAGCTCACTCCAGCAGGCTGAGGGGGTCCTCTCTCCTGGGAGCCGAGCTCTCCTGCCCCTCCTCAGACCATGTCATCTGGCCCACAGCCCAGGTGTGGCTGAGAACGTCACTTGGTGTCTGGAGGGGGGAGGAGGGAGGAGGGGTACAGGCACCTCAGGCAGCCCCCCTGGGCGGAAGCCCCGCCTGTGCCCTGCTCCGACGGGGGCGGGAGGTGAGGGCTGAAGCAGGTCCAGCCCAGCCCCCCAGGGAACTGCCCCGACCGCCACCGTGAGGGCCTGAGACAGACCACCCAGCCTTCAGCTCCGGGCCTCTGGCGGACCCCTGTGCACCCAGGGCCTCCCTGGGGACCAGCAGGTGACCTCGGTGACAGGATGGGGCCCCCTGGGCCCTCCCCTGACCCCTGTTCCTCCAGAGGACAGACAGACAGACACGTGTGGGACTGACCAAGCCTGCCCTTCTTTCCCACAACTTCCCAAGCTCCTGGCTTTTGGTCTTTGCTCCAAAACCAATCAATTTCTCTCTGTCACCGCCTAACAGGCTTTCCTGACGCAGCTGTCAGCGTTACACACGGCCAGGTGTCCCAGCAGCCTGCCCCGTCTGGCCCATCCCAGTCCCCAAGTCCCGGCTCAGAACGCTGCTCCTGCCAGGAGGCCAGGGCTCCCCGGCCCGCGGGCCCCGTCCCTGGTCACCGCTCCATGAGGAGAAGGCAGGACAGCTGGAGCCCGGAGCACCCAGGGGCCCCCTCTCCCCGAAATGAGCCACTCTGGGCCCCAAAAGGAGGGAGAGTCTGCCTGGCGTCTCCCGCCCCCCACCGCCCCGTGGCCGTGGCCCCATCTGAGTTTTCACTGGGATGAAATATACAAAATGTAAAATCTACACCGTAACCGCCCCTGATTGTCCAGCTCAGGGGCAGCACGCGCGCGCACAGTTGTGCGGCCATCGCCGCCGCCCCTCCGGGACTCCCCACCTTCCCAGGCTGAGACTCTGTCCCCATGAAGCACTCCCCCACCTCCCCAGCCCCTGGCCACCCCCACTTCCTGCCTCTGTGAATTGACGCCTCCAGGTCCTCACAGGAGTGGGATCACACAGCATGTGTTCTTCTGTGTCTTGTTTCCTCAAGGTTCACCCGTATTTTATGTAACAGAGTCTCCTTCCTTTTCAGGGCAGAGTGGTATTCCTCTGCCTGCACAGAGCGCATACCTGTCCCGTCACCCGTCCACAGCCACTGCGACCAGAGCTGCTGTGCACGTGGGTGTGCAAGTCTGTGTTCAAGTCCTGCTTCTGGCTCTCGGGGCGCAGACCCCACAGTGGGGTCGCTGGGCCGCACGGGAATTGGAAGTTGGGTTTCTGAGGCCCCTCCACGCAGGGGCCGTGTCACCTTACATTCACCCACAGGCTCCAGACTCCTGGTTCCTCCACGTCCTCTCGGGCAGTTGGCACGTGGCAGCTGAAGCCGGGACACCACGGTGCCCCTTCGTGGGTGACGCCTCAGCACGGCCCGCTCTGCCCCAGGGCCCCACCCGACCTTGGCTCCCGGGCAACACTCCCCGGCGCCCCTGTGTCACAGTGGGGCTGCGCGGCCGTTCCAGCCCCGGCCTTTCCCCCCGCCGCACAGCCCGTGACACCAGGCAGCTCCCGCAGCCACACGGAGCTGCTGGGCGGCCGGAGGAGGCGCCTGCAGGGCCAGAGGCGGCGTGGGGCAGAGCTCCTGCCACCCTGACAGCGGGTGGGCATGGCCACAGACCCACTCTGCGCTGAGCCGCCGAGATGTGGGTGCTCGTCACAGCAGCGCAAGCCCCCCCGTGCACCGGTGCAGCATGCACACGAAGCACAGTGATCAAGCAGCTGGCGTGTGCTGTGTGCTCAGGACCACACGTGTCCACGCACACTGGAGCCCAGGCCGAGGACAGGGTGGGCGGGGGCGGGTGGGAAGTGCCTGCCTGGCAGGCTTTGGAAGGCCAGCTTGGAGCCCTGGGAGCTCTCAGCCTCGGGCCCCTCCCAGGTCCCCCACCGCCCGGCGGCCTGGCTCCCGGAGCCCACGAGGAGGCCCACGAGGGGCGGGCCGCCAGCGGGCAGGCCCCTGGGTGCGGCTTAGCCGTGATTGCCCGGGTCAGCGTAGGAGCCCAGCCGCCGGTCCGCCCGCCAGATGGTCGCTTCAGCGGGGAGAGAAAACCTGACATGCCGTTTCAAAGTGATTTCACGGCGCGCCTCCGGAGAGCCCCGGCAAGCTCCTGACAATCCGATCTGTTGTGAATAAATATGACAGAATTGCCAATTATGGGACAGAGCTTTAACGTCAGGCGGGCCGGGCGGCTGTGGCCACGCACTCGGGGTTGACACAACCGGGGAGACAGCCCAGTGGACCGAGAGCACCGAGTCCAGATGAGGAGGCGCTGGGCCGGGGGCCAGACGTGGTGCAGCAGGCGGGGGGAGGGGCGGCTGTGGCCGGGGCCCTGCCACCCTGGATAGAGGGGCCCCACCACTCCACAGCCTAGTTCCAGTGCCTGCCCTCGGCCCACGTGCCCAGGCCTGGCCAAGCAGGTCCTGGGCAGGGTGGCGGCTGCACCGGGAAGGGAAGGGGGGGCCGGTGGAGGCCCCATGGATGACCTGGCGCTCCCTGCCCCCTGCAGCCCTCGCCAGCCTGGCTCGGAGGGCGGTCTCCCAGCTGGCAGCTCCCAGGCCTGGATTTCATAACATAATCCTCCTTGCTCTTGCCCCCGAGGGGGCCCAGAGATGGGCAGGGGCCTGCCCTGCCACCCAGCAGCCAGAGAGGAGCAGAAGTCAGGAGCGTGGTCTCCCCGCCCCGTCCCCAAGGGCCGCAGCCCGTGGAGACTCCTGTGTGCCTCCTTAACAAGCTAGGGGGCGGCCTGCACCTCAAGGCTGCCCCCCCATCCTGAACTTTGTGCGGAGACTCGTTTCCCTCAGGTTGGGTGTGACAGCCTGGAGACCACGGCCTGGACAGGCAGGTGCAGTGGTTCTACACCCCAGAGGAGGGGCACCGGCACCACACAGGGCCCCATGGCGTCACCAGCGGGCACGGCCGGAGTCTTCACTGCGGTTTCCCTGTGCAGGAGGCACAGGGGCTGCAGGGTGGCCTCTCATTGCCTGGTGCCCGGTTGGGGTGGCCGGGCAGGAAGCCACTGTCCTGGGAGGGGAGAGTGGCTGGGTTTGCATGTGATAGGCATGTTCACAGCAGATGGCCGTCACCTCCAGGGTTAGCCAGTCCTGGGACAGCGGCCTCCCCCCGGCCAGCAAGTCTCCCAGGATACCAACGCAGGGAGATACAGAAAGCAACAGACATGACTGGCTCACCTGCTCCTCTCCCGGCCTCACCCTCCGCGGGCAGCAGCGGGACTCAGAGGAGGCCGCCCCAGGGCTTTCTGCTTAGTTCCTTCTGTTCCCTCTGCCACTGGCCTGGCCTCACCTGCGTGGGTCTGCTCTGCCCAGCACGCTCCCTGCTCCCTCTGCTGGTGGTCCTACCCCTTACATCCAGCCTCCCACAGGTCTGTGCCCATCCCAGGCATGGGAACCTCGTGGGCTTGGGTAAAATGATCAGCCCTACCTACCCCTTACCAGCTGAATGACCAAGGCAGGATGGCACCCACCACCCAGACAGTTTATCTGAAAGACAGCACAGTGCGTGCTACACAGAGAGCACTGAATACATTATAATTATGGTCGTCAAGATCACCATCACCACCACCATCATCACCACCATCACATCACCATCATCACCATCATCATCACCACCACCATCATCACCATCACCATCATCACCACCATCACCATCACCACCACCATCATCACCATCATCACATCACCACCACCACCATCACCATCATCACCACCACCACCATCATCACCATCATCATCACCATCACCATCATCACCATCATCACATCACCACCACCACCACCATCACCATCATCACCACCACCACCATCATCACCACCGTCACATCACCATCATCACCACCGTCACATCACCATCATCATCACCATCACCATCATCACCATCATCACATCACCACCACCACCATCATCACCATCATCACCACCACCACCATCATCACCATCACCACCACCATCACCATCACCATCATCATCATCACCACCACCACCACCATCATCATCACCACCATCACCATCACCACCACCACCATCATCACCATCATCACCATCACCATTATCACATCACCATCATCACCACCATCACCACCACCATCATCACCACCGTCACATCACCATCATCACCGTCACATCACCATCATCACCATCATCATCACCATCACCATCATCACCATCATCACATCACCACCACCACCACCATCATCACCATCATCACCACCGTCACCATCATCGTCTCCACCACCCTCGTGGCCTTCATCACCATCAGCAGCAGCATCACACTCACAGTTGGCAGGCCCAACTCCTTCTCTCGCCCTGGCGCTGAGCTCCCTGGTGACCAGGACAATGGCTGCCCTCCGTGTGCGCCTGACGGCTCTGGAAGAGGGCCTGAGGTCACATGGGAAAGCCCAGACGCTGAGCTCAGGTTGACCTGGTCTTTGCAGCGCCGACTTGGGACAGCGGCACGAGTTGTGGACCCCACAGTCCTCGAAGAGCCTTTCCCGTGGGCTCACCTGCCACCCGCTGTGTCACTGGGGACGTCAGAGGGTGTCTGAGCCTCCATGTCCCCCTCTGAAGTACAAGCTTGTGTTCCACAGGGTTGCCTGGGGCTTCAGTGAGGTGATGCAGGTAAAACCTGGGCACAGAGCAGACACAGAACGACCCCCAGTTAAGCTCCTCTCCCCCGGAAGTGGACCCAGCAGCCTTTAGACACCCAGTTATCCTCGGTTGCGCCCCCTCCGTCACAGCAGAGAGCCCCCCTTGAGCCCTCCCTGTGACCAGGTAGCCCATGATTCCTGCCAGGGGCTGGGGAGTCCACCCTCAAGGTCCTGTGCACATCTGCTCCTCCACCTGGACAGCCCTTCTGAGGCAAGACCCCCACAAGGGGCGGCGTGCCCCCGATCACCCCGCTGCTCCTCGGCTTGCCTGCCTCCTCCCCAGTCACGGGCCCGAACATTTGGAAAATCCAGAAAAGCTCGGAGGAAACAAAACTCACCCATAACCTCACCGTCTGGCAATACACCCTGTTTGTTAAGTATTTTAAATTATTAACATGATAACAATACTTGATAGAAAAGTCGGAAAACGTCCCTCTCAGTCTCGCCCCCGTGCCCAGGCTGCTGTGCGTGTTTTTGCATCACACGCCCCTCGTGTGCGCTCTGTTCTCCACGCTGCCCGGCTCCACGCCCTAGCGCTCCCCCAAGTGTGCGCGCTCCAATTTACTAAACTGCTCCCTGACTGTCGGATGTTTCGGCGGCTTCCAGTTTTTCTGTCATTAAAAATGATGTTGCCAGGAGTGTCTGTGGCCCCTGCTCCACCCCAGGACACAGCCACTGTGGGGGTCTGCGGAAGCCTTGGGCCACCCACCCCATCGCCAGCGTGAGATTGTTCAGCCCTGGTGGCCTGTTTGCCCGGCACGCGCGTCAGGGCTGGCCAGGCCCTGCCGGGATCTCCTCCCAGGTGGCTGCATTCAGAGAGGGGTCCCCCGTGCTCTCCCACCAGTCCCTTCAGGGCCCCTGCCTGGACAGAGGGACGCTCAGATGGACTGGCGGCCCTTCAGATGGCAGCACTCGGCGCCCCACGTCTGTAAGCCAGGGCCTGGGTCCTGCGAGCTCCGTCTCATTTCTCCCAGGCCTCTGACCCAAAGCTGGCGGCCATTCATCATGGCCGGATGGCTGCTGTCCTGCATGGGAGCCAGAGGCCCAGGTGATAAAAGGGCCGAGTGCCTGGGGGCCGCCAGCGTGAAACCGCCTCTGTGACAAGCGTGACAACCACAACACACCTTGAATTCTCATCTCTGCGGCCAGCCCTCGAGCCCCGGCTCTCTCTGCCCCCGGCAGCCCTGTAGGAGGAGGAGGGGGCGCCCAGTGCCCAGAGGGGCAAAGCCACTGCTCGGTGGGCTGGTGGCAGAGCCCAGAGCCCAGGCAGCCCGGTTGGGGTCCCATGGGGCAGTCCTTCCAGGCTGCTCTGGCAATTTGGCCATTCTGTGGGGGTGTCCCCAGGGCAGTGAAGCGAGGCACCCCAGAATCCTGGCCTGGAAGCTCTGAGGGTGCCCAGAGAGGAGCCCACAGCAGACTGATGGGAGCTCTGAGCACAAGGGCCCCAGCACTCCCCACCCCCTGCAGGGCCCTGCCCTGTTGCTAGGTCCCATGTGCCCGGGCTGCGGGCTGCTTCAGGTATTAGTGGTCCGTGGCTGGCAGGCAGGTGGCCCTGGGCTGCCAAGTCACCCCGTTTCTTTGTTTGTCTGTATGAACTTCCCGCGGCCAGCCTCCTGTCCTGCCTGTCAACCCCCGCCCCGCCCCGCCCCCTGCACCTGACCCCACCACACTACCCCACAGCTGGCCAGAGGTCTTATCCTCCAGCCCAGGGCTGCTGCCTGGCCATGGGGTTGGGCTTGGGGTGGGGAGGGCCAGCACGGGCCAGCAGGGACCTGGCAGGGTGGGGAGGGGGGCAGGAGGCCAGCTATGCCTCAGCTCTGCGGACACCAGCTTCCTGGGTGACCGTGTGAAAAACGAGGTGCGGCCCAATGGTGGGCAGCTCAAACAGACACCTGCGGCAGCCTGGGTTCAAATCCCACAGGGGCTGCTTGCTGTGAGCTGAGACCTGAGCACAGCCTCCTGCCTGGGCCTCAGTTATCTCATCTGTAAAACGGGGTACAGGGTCCCTTCCTGCGCCTCAGGGAGCAGGGAGATGCGTTGAGGCCCCGGGAGTCTGCCTGCCAGCTGCCAGCGGCCACGCAGGCCCAGGAGGGGTTTCTGCCTCATGTGGGGGCCTCTGTCCCGAATTCCCATCGGGCTCCAGAGCCCCTGTCTCCCTGCCAATGTGCAGTGCCCCCCAAAGCTCCTCCCCAGCCGTCTGGGGCTTCTCTGTTCTGAGGCCTCCCGCCCACCTGCTGGGTTCAGATGAAACCTGCCGTGTGTTGTTTTTGGGGGGGTGCTAATCTGCTGGAACGGGAGCCTCTTGACCAGCCTGGGGCTGCCAGTTCCCAGAACAGCCAGAGGTCAGGGGTCAGCGAGGTGAAGACAGGGAGGGTGCTGGGGCCCTGCGGGGGCTGGGAGCAGGGGTCTGGAGGCTGTGTGCCCAGCACGGTATATAGGGGGCCGGCAGGCGTGTTGTCTCCCAGGTGGCCACAGGCTGAGCTCTGTGCTTCCTCCTCGTCAGCAGACATGCACCCTTCCCAGGACAGGCCCCAGCAGATTGTCCCCATCACCTTCTGAAGGAGATGGCCAAAGGCCACCTCACCCAGGGGCGGGGACATCTGAGAGGGTCCCCAGCTGCCTGCCCACAGGCCCACTCCGTTCCACTTTCTCTCCTAGTCCCCGTGGTCCCTCTGCCCGGCTGTGCCCAGGGCCCCACAGCCTCCCCTGGGGCCTCACCTCAGGACGGGCGGCCCCTGCAGGTTGGCAGGAGGACCGCTACACGCCGTGGGGACATCCACGGAAAGGGCTCCTGCAGGGATATGGTGCCCACCCCCGCACGGCCCTCCTCTGCTGCCCAGGGCAGCCCCCACGCCCCACCCCTCTCCCGGGTTTGGGTGCAGGAAGGGCCAAGGCTCTTTGGGGACTCCCCTTTCATGTTCTCACCGACCTGCCTGGTGGCCAGGACATCAGCATGGGGGAGCCGTCTCCCCACCGCCAGGGTCCAGAGCAGATGGGGAGGCAGGCTCCTCCAGCACAGCATCTCTGCCCAGTGTTACAGCCGCCATGACGTGGGGAAGCCCAATGGCCCACAGGAGCCAGAGGAGGGGCTCCTGACCTGAGGGAGGGGGTGGACGGATCAAAGCAACCTTCCTGGAGGAGGTGACCTTTAAGCTAAGCCCAGGAGAGTAGAGAAGAGGGCTCCTGGCACAGTGCTCAGCAGGGCAGAGGTCACCATCGGGTCCTGGGTGGGACGCAGCATTCAGTCCCAGCTGTGCCCCAGCAGACCGAGGCCTCTGCCCCTGCCACCCCCGGGTGGCACCCTCTGCCACTGACTCCCTGTCCTCCTACACCTGGGTATGTCCACAGCGTGTCTGGGATAAGTTCCTTCTGGCCCCTCAGCGCCTGGCCTGGTGCCGGGCCCACTGTGGCGCTTTGGCACCAGCTGAGTTAAATCGGAACTGTGTGCCTGGGCCAGGAGAGCCCACCTGGCCACCACCTGAGTGACCCCTCCCTCCCCGCAGGCCTGTTTCCACGTCAGTGCAGGGCAGGGTGGATCACCGACCCAAGCCCTGTGTAAGGCCGGGGGGCTCCTGTCCCGCTGCCCCAGGCGCCCCTCCCTGTGCCCATCCTGCAGCAAGCAGATCCGCTGCTCCCCACAGACCTTGCCTCTGCGCCCAAGGGTCACTCCATCCTGTGCCCTTGGTGAGGTCGGCCCACTCACCCTCCAGACCTCCGCCTGGCCAGGGGTCTCAGCCCAGGATGTCGGCTCGAGGCTGAGACCCGGCGTGGGCCTTGGGCCAGCTCCTTGACCACCTGGGCCTCAGTGTCCCCCTTTGTGACCTGGGACAAGAGCCGCACGTGCCTCCCTGGGCTGCGGGGAGGGTCGGCGGGTTCTCAGGGCTCAGGGACGGCCCCCAACGCAGGGCTGTGACGGCAGGAATCCCAGGCTCACCGATGGCCCTCAGGCCGCCTCTGGCCAGTCCCTCCAGTGCCCTCTGCGCCGGCTGCCCCTCCGTGACTGCTGCTCCCCCAGACTTACAAGGCCACCAGGTAGCAGAGAACAGGGTCCCAGGCACGCCGAGCCAGGCACCCCTCACCTGTCCCTGCAGCCTCCAGGGGACCTCTGCCCAGACCCCACCCCGCAGCCGGGGTCCTTGACACTGTGTCCTAGGGAGCCGCCTCCCAGGTGTGTTTGCGCACCCCTAGCCGCGCCTGCCGCCACCGCTGGGAGGTTTCGCATCAGCTTCCAGGGAGGACGACAATCTCCCTGTATGGAGAATGGGCTGGTGACGGCTAATTGATTTTACAGCGGTACCGAAGGACAGACAATGAAAGTGCCATCAATTTAATCCACTATTTAATGGTTCCAATTTAGCCTCTGTAAATGCTCACTAAACTAATTTCTCTGGGTTCAGCAATCTGAAAAGCTATCATATCTCTAATCTCCTTCAATATATTCATCTGGAAAAGGGAATTTAGCCAATTCTGATGGGCGGAGATGATCTGTTAGCACAGTGTAAATGTTTATAACACGGCAATCGAGTTCGTTTATAAGGATATGAAAAGTTTTATTGGGGAGGGCACTGGAGTGGAACCGGCGGATAATAGGCAGTTACCCAGCAGGCTCTGGGCGCCCGGGAGCGGGCAGGCATGCAGAAAAAGACTCGGATTTGCTCTAATCCCAAATTGTGAGCTGAACTTCGGCCCAGCACACAATGCGCCGGGAACTTGGCTGCACAAAGGACTGGGTGCTGCGCCCCCCCCCGCCCCCCCGGCCGCCCGGACCCAGACCGTCCTGCACCCCCACCCGCACAAAGGCTGCGGCCGGTCAGGGCGCCCAGGGTCGTGGGGAGCTTAGGTCCCCGTTGGGGTGCCCCTTCAGACTTCCAGAGCCCAGGGCTGATAGACGGCAGCCCTTCTCCTCTGGGCCTGTGCGGCCGGCAGGTCCATCCCCGGCAGGGTGGTCGGATGGGATTTATTAGAAAAGGAGAAATGAGCAGCTGCTCCCTGTCTTTCCTGAGGCCGGAGCAGGAGGAAGCGAGCTTAAGTTACCGAGCAGGATTCAGGTTCCACACAAAGAGTTTCCTGCCTGGGAGGGGCTGGGAGGCCTGTCCCCTGGCAGTGCCTCCTCCGAGTGACCTTTCCCAGGGTGGGTGCCCAGCAAAGGCGCCTGGGGAGAGGGAACGGCCCCCGCCCCGCCCCGCCCCGCCTGGGACCAGGCAGCTGCGCGCGGGGTGCGCCCGGCCTGGAAGCCTGTCCCACGCTGCTTGTGTGTGTTTATTTTTGTTTCCCGGCTGTGTGGTGGAAGCCCGATTATTCAGCGCTAACGAGCCGGGGACCCACCCGTTAAGTGTGGTTCTGGGGCTTGTTGTTTTTCTCACATCCGTCCTGTTTTTAGAGAAAATACCCCCACAGCAGCAGCATGTAAATTAGGGCGGCTGGGTCCTGGGGACATGCCACAGGCGTGCACGTTTGGAGTGACCAGGCAACCCCCGGGCAGGCAGAGAGCAGGGCCCTGGGACTTCGAGGGGTAGCTGCCCCCAGCTGGGGCTCTGACAAGGCTGCCCCAGGGCCCCCCAGCCCCACCCCAAGCCCGGGGACCCAGGTGGCCCATCGTGGGCCCAGCCCTTCCCTGGGGCCTGGCTGATGAGGACAGAAATCGATTGGCCACGCAGCCGTGACTGCTTCTTCTGTCCCACCCCAAGGTGGGGCCCCCGGGGGCAGGGCCTACATCTGGTCCTCTGGTCCCAGCTCCCCGCTCGGGCCTGGCGCGCAGCGGTCACTCAGTCCAAGTCGGAGGGCGGGTGGAGGGGTGCCTGCCCGCTGGCCCTCGGAGCGGGCTGGGAGAGGAGCGGCTGCCGTGGGAGACAGGCAGCCGGGGCCCCCCGCCCTCAGTGCCCCTGCCTGGCGGGGAGATGCGCCTCCCCCTGAGGTGGGGCTGGAGGAGGTCCCATGACAAAACGTGACGCAGCCTGGCACCTAGTGGGCAGCAACCCCCCCAGCAGGCACCTAGCCTGTGAGGATGGCCCGGGGTGGGGGCAGGTAGGAGACATGCTGCTGATGACCAGGGACCCTTCCCCCCGCCCCCGCCCACCTATACATCTGGGTGGGGGCAGCCTCAGCTGCTGTGCCCAAGATTCTTGGCCAAGGCTGGCCGGGCAGAGAGGTGGGGCCTCCGTCTCACACTGAACTGACTGCGCGGTTCCCCAACCCACGGGCCTGACGCCCGCACGCCCAGGATGCCGCCAGGCTCGGGCGCCCCTGGTTGGGGCGAGGCCACACTGTTGCTCCAGCTCTCCCAGCGCAGGATGCCGGGGGGAGGGTCCCCCTGTCCTGCCCACCTCACAGTTCAGAAGGCAGAGCTCAAGGGTGCCCAGGGCACACACGGAGCCCCGCCACCCCCAGGTGATGCCCAGGGGCACTGACGTTCACACCCGGATGCACCCAAAGTGCAGGCTAGGGCTGGTCAATGGGGCTGCTGCTCTGGATGCGTTTTCCCCGCCAAGAGCCCCGGCTGATGTCAAGGCCTCTCCCCAGCGGCAGAGACTCAGGTGTGCGTGCCCATTTCCTCTCCAAGGTCAACAAAGCCTCCGCTCTCATATTCCACAGCCAGGGAGAAGGCAACTGTCCTAGGGCAGGGGGCACAGCAAAGGAGCTCGTTCTCACTAGAGTGTGACTGACTACCCAAGGCCATCTTCCTGTGAGGGAGCTTGACTGGGAGCAGGGGGAAGAAAGAGGACACTGGGTGCCTTGACCCATGTCCCCTCGCTTAGGGATGGAGTCTCCAGGCGGGGTGCTCTCCAGGCCCACATTGTACCTAGTCATGCTGGTGGGAGGGGCCCCAGGGCTAAGGTGGCCACTCACTACCCACTTTTCCGTTTGGAGAAGATGCCCCCCCCCCGCCCCCCGACTTTGGCCTAATCTGAGTTTCACCGCAATGGCCTTGCGCAGGACGAATGTGTCAGTTCTAGCCAGCTCCAGCTCCACCTTCCACCCTGGGGAGGGGAACGAGGGCCAGGCCCACACTGAGCGCCCACCCACCTCCGGTCTCCGGGCCTGCAGCCGCCCTGGGCAGGCCGTGGGTCCCCGGCCCACCTGTGCAAGGCCCAGCCGTGTGGCCCGAGGGACGCCTGGCTCTGGGTAGTGACATCGCGCGGGCAGGTTTCTGGTGGTGGGAACATTCTTTCTTCTGTAAATTATATTTAACATTCCACAGAACTTTACTGCATTGTGTGTCTGTGTTTATGAAAAAATCTGTGTTTAACGTCAAGCCCTGGTAAACATCTTTGCTTATGTTGTTCTGCGACTCCTTATTTGAGTATTTCGATTTAATTTCACAGCTCATATACCTTCAAGTTTTGTTTTTTCCCCTCCTTCTCCCCTCTCACTTAAAGATGCCGCCACTCCTTGCCCACCCCAGGAAGGCTCTGTGGGGCCAAGAGAGGCCTGGCCCAGCACCCGGGGACCCCGCCACCCAGGTCTGGGTGTGAGGCCTCCCACTGCCTGCCAGAGGATTGGGGCGTCTCCAGGCCTCGTGGGCAGCCCCCCCACCCCCACCCCGAGCAGCAGGGGGGGAGCCTCAGTTTCCACAGTTGTGGAAGGAGGGCCGGGCCGTAGGACACGTTCCCACACACCTGCCAGCCCTGACCTCAGAGTCAGGCCACGCTGCTGAGAGCGGGGAAGGAAGAGGAAAGAGCAGGAGGCCAGCAAGGGGCTTGGCTGCCCAGGACCGGCGTGTCCAGGGGCCTCCCGTCCCCGTCACCTGCCCAGGAGGCTCCCAGACAGCACTTGCTGTGCCGCAGTGGGCAGGGTCTGCCTCTCTCTGGGCCTCCGTCTCTCCTAGGAGAGCACTGAGCACCCTCAGGCCAGACTGGCACAGCTCTGCCAAGGCCTTCCCCCAACCCCCCCATTCTGAGTCTGGGAAGAGGTCAAGACCTTGAGAGGCGGGGAGCTGGTCTGCCTGCACAGCACACCCAGGCCTCGCTGGGACAGCCTCTCTACCAGGGCCACCCTGGCCCCGCAGCCCCCGCAGCCACCCAGCCAGACAGGCGAAGGGTCACCTGGCATGTGCTCCTCGGCCAGTGACCAGTGTGTCGCCCCCCTTCTCTGCCTGAATGTGGGCTTCTGCGGGGGCCGCAGGGCTCTGAGCCGCAGGGGAGGTGAGGACCAGTGTGCCCACCCGTCTGAGCTGCCCTCGCCTGAGGTGCCTTGGAGGTGCCCTGGCACAGGGACCGGAGCACCCACAGTCCCGTGGCCCCCGGGAGCGTGAGTCCAGCTCCTGGGGCTTTTCAGAGGGAGGAGGCCGGTTGGCCTGATGTCCCCAGGACTCAGAGTGGAGGTACTGAGAGCTCCCCTGCCCCACAGCCCACCCTCCCCACGGCCCTTCCCTCTGGGGACCTGCCTGCCCTCGTGGGCCCATGCTGTGGTTTCTCCCTAGGGACCCCAGGGACCCCCTCAGAGGCCAGACCTAACCCCCTCCTGGGCCTGCTGTGCTCCCAACACACTGTCCCCACCTCTGCCCTTACCCCCAGGCTCACAGACGGCCTCAGCTGCCCGCTCAGGACCCGGTGAGACACGCAGCAGCTGGGGTCCGAGGTCCCGGCTGACCTGCCCCTGGCCTGGCACCCCAGGTCCCCCTGAGCTGGCTGGTGCCTGGGCCGTGCTTGAGGGCCGTTCTCTGACCACGGCCGGAAGGCCAATGGCTGGGAGCTTCCGTGACATCTGACTGCCAACCCCAGGCGGCCAATAAGAGGCAGCCTAGCTACCGCCCCCATCACAGGCAGCACCCACTGAGCATGTCACAGACACGGCCCCGGCATCCTTCTTAACACGGGGCTCCAGGAAGCCTCCCTCCTTCAACGATGGCAAAGTGAACGAAACGCGCTGACTGTGGCCTAATAGCCCTGCAGCTCCCACCGCGGTCTCTCTGGGGGCTGCCCTGAGTCACACCGCCAGAGGGCCCCCCGTCCTCAGAGCCTCCCCTCACACCTCCCCTGCCTGGCACCAGCAACACCCAATGCCCCTCCTGTCAAAACCCCACTCTGGTGCCAGCCCCCTGGAGGGCGCCATGGAGAGCCTGTGGCAGGGCATCTAGCAAGTGAAAAGAGAAAGGAGAGGGTAGGTACACACCTCATCCCAGAAGCCCAATGCCCGATCCCCCAGGGATGCTCTAGCCTTGCAAACTGCATTCACATTCTTCCCCAAAGGTTGTGACCCACTTGGTAAGGAAAAGACACGACGCTCGGCTGAATAACTGTGGAGAGGAGCTAGGGCTGAAGCCGGCCTTCAGGAGTGCATGCATGGGTTCAAGACAGGCTGTGGTTTGACTCTGAGCTTCCTAGGGGCCAATGCGCAAAGGGGAAGCACTCCATCGCAGTGTATCCATGGCGACACCCCTAAGAGGAGCAAACCAGGCATTCAGGAGGAATGTGGGTTTCCGCTCAGGAGGCCGTTCAGGAGTCCTGAGAACCCTTCAGCCATGGCTCCCCAAAATGAATCTCTGAAGATGCTTCAAGCAGCCTGACCTGGGCCCGGGACCCGGCTGGCTTGGGGTCTGTCTCAGCCTTCCACCTGGAGCCCGGGCAGTGCTTCCGCCACATGTGCGGAGCTGGGGAGGCCATGGCTCACCTCCTGCAAGGATGATCGCTGTGCATGTAATTCAGCATCATTGTTTCATCAGTCACAAAATCCGACTGGAAAAACAGACGGAAATACGCTCGCCCAGGGAGCAGCTGGACCAGACGTGGGCCCAGAGGAGGCGCCTGCGGGTGCTCTCAGTGAGGGAGTTGTGGGGCCCCCAGGGTCAGGTGAGAAGCGGAGCCTGGGCCGGGCGGTCCCAGCAAGCTTGAAGCTGTGGGGACCCCTGCAGTGCCTGGCGCTGGGGCTCCCCAGGAGGCCCAGAAAAATCCATGGTCTGAAAAACCAACCCAGGTTTCAAGGACAGCCAGAGCGAGGCTGCCCCTACCATGCAAGGGGGTGGGCAGCCCCTGGGGTGGGCAGGCTGGGCTCCAGCACACGGTGGGGAGGGCTCTCTCGGCGGAGGGGCGCGGTGGTATCTGGAGGCAAAGTCCCAGACAAGGAGGCCTGGGCTCTGGTTTTGGGGTCCTGCACAAACCCGCCCCTGCCTCAGTCTCCCCTTCTGTAAAACACGTGATTTCTGTAACAGTGACCCCCACCCCCAGCGTCTGGGAACGCTGCCTCCAGCTGGGGGCGGGGGGCCTGCGAATGTGGCCCACCGTCACCGTGGCGACGAGGCAGGGTAAGACCCGCTGCTCCTGGCCCGGAGCTGCATGTTTGCGGCTGTTGCGTGACACCCACAACCCCAAGCCAGACGCGTTTTCAAACGCACTTCGCCAGCCAGCGTGGACGCACCCCCGTGCGTGCCAGCCTCCCTCTCCCCTGCCAACCTCTAGGGTGGCACCGCGGCTTCCAAAATCTCATTACCGCCACCATTCCCTGTCCTCGCAGCTCCCTCCTCGGCCGCCCCCTCACTCTCCTTTCGGAGGATAAATTTCTGTAGCAGCCAATTAAAGCTGTTTGATGTGCGTAATGATGAAGCCGTGGAAATTGGAATTGACACCTCGGAGGAGGATCGCGGAGGGAAGCCACAAGGTACTCGCATCGAGAATTTTCTTAGAGTTTCCTGCCATTGACAAGGAGCGCGGCCGGGCTGGCGGCGGGCGGGGCGCGGGCAGCCGGCTCCTAAGCACCGATCAATTACAGCGCAGACAAGCCCATGTCACATGTGATTCACAATGTCAATTTCATGCTCGTGGTAACCATTTAAGAAAGAGCCGGGCCGGTTTTACATTTGATAAGAAATCAGCAGCGTTTGTGTTTGTAAAGAGACCGATCACAGGGTGTGACAGGACCCCGAGATTGCCAGCCCGCGTCGGCGGCCTGTCTGGAGTCTGTCAGGGACCCGCAAGTATTTATTTCAAATGGGTTCCCCCTCCCCGCGCCCTCCTCAAGCTGGGTCGTGAAGAATAAACTGTCAGTCTCTATTTACAGCTGTACAAGCTGGAAATACAGAGGATTTTAGGTTAAATTGTCAGTTAACAGAATTCAAAATAGAAAGAGGAAAGGAGCCTCGCTGCTGTTATTGCCGGCTTTGATAGGGAAGCCGCGTCGGCGTCTGGAGAAGGAGCCGATGGGGAGGCCCAGGAAGGCCGGCCATTCGGGCAGAGGGCCTCTCCGCGTCAGAGAGAATCAGGGCGAGATTAGGGCTAATTAGACGGAGCCGGGAAGCTAATGGAGCTGGGTCCTGGCTCTCGCCAGCGTGCAGATTTAGTGTTTTCGGCAGCGTGGGCGCTGCTAATCCGGCCGGTGGATATCCTTGGGCGCTCAGCTTCTGCTAAAGACCCGGAGCTGCCCGGGCTTGGCCTGGACGGAGCCCACGCTGCCACCTGTGCAGAGGGGGCCCTGTGTGCCCCTCCTCGCAGGCAAAGCCGATCCAGGTCTGCGGCCATTCCCTCAGATCCGCGTCCTCCCTGCCTGGTCCAGGATGGGGTCCCGTTCAATGACCAGAGCCACGTCTGGGTGAGGGCAGGGGTGGAGGCCGGCGAAGCCCTGGCATCACCAGGGCAACCAGTGGGCGAGCCGTCTGGCTTCTCCGGTTTCCAGGCACCGAGGCTCCTTGACACGAGCCTGGCAGACGGGCGGGCGGGGGCCCAGGTCCCAGAGGCTGCTGGGAAGTGGCTGAAGGGGGAGGGGCTCACCTTCCCCGTGACGAGCCTGGACGAGGGAGCCCAGCTCTTCTTACCTGTGAAATGGGGTAAAATAGGGGCTAAGAAGTGGGGTCTCCCCTGTGCTGGGAGCCCCTGGGCCCTGTCCTGCTCTCTCTGGTGCTGGTTTCTGCACCTGCTGCAGGAAGGTGGCGAGGCTTGGGCAGGGCTGGATCTGGATCTCGTCCTTCTGTGGGCAGAGGGCCTCTCCCCAGCCCCTGCTGGGAGCCAGACTGCTGCCTCCAGCCAGAGAAACCTCTCTTTCAGCTGCCTCAGCAGTGAGCACAGAGAACTCAGCAGCCACCATCGCCGTGGCCTGTGGACCCACACGGCCCTGTGGGGTGCCCTGCATGGCCTGCTGGTGCCCCGACAGTGCCTGTGTTTCTCTGTGTGGCCACGGGCTGTCGCTGTGGGAAGGAAGCCATGGGGCATCCTGGGGACCCTGCCCACAGGGGAAGCAGGCATCGTGACCAGACCCATTCTCCGGGGCCCCTGGGTGGCAGGTGGGCCACGTCCAGCTGCCCTGGGTGCCTTGACTCGCCCCCGCGGGCAGTGGCTTGGGCATGGTGAAGGCCACTCCTCATGTGGGCAGGACCACAGGAGGGGGGCATCCAGGAACGGGCTGGTCACGCCAGATGGGAAGCAGAGTGTGAGTGCCAGGTCTCGGCCACGTGGCATCCCCTGAGGCTGGCTGGGCAGGCAGCCCACCATCCCGGGCCACTGGTGAGGGGAGGGGCGGGGCCCGGCCTGCTACACCCCCGCATGAGCCGGCACGTGCACAGCTCCCCAGAGTCTGCAGAGGGGCAGGCCCCCCTTGTCGCCCAGCCTCCCCCAGATCTCCAGAGTGCCTTGATGCCCATGAGACAGAGGAAGGAACGGAGGCTCGGAGAGAGCTCAGAGAGCCCAGCACTGCAAGGCTGCCCAGCACTAAGATCGCCTGATACCCAAACCTCTTGCTCTTGGGCCACAGCCCCCACCCCAGCCTGGAGGGGCCGTTCAGTGGATGCCTCTGACGGGTCTGATGACCCCTCCTCTGACATTGTCCAGGGGCTCAGCCTCAGCCCTTCCCCGACCACCCTCCTTACCAGGTGAGGGGCCACCTGATGTCACCAGCCTCCTGCAGCCCAAACGGTTGCTGAGCCTCACGCGCAGCCCGCGGAGACCTGGAAACGTGGCCCAGGAGACGGGCCTTGCGGTTAACTTTATTTATTTTAAATTTAAGTGTGAACACTGACGCTGCAGCCCCTTGCTGCCACCCCGGGGGCCGAGCGGCACCGGGCGCGAGGGCCGTGGGGTGTGCCTGGCTAAAGTCTGGGTCATTAAAATCAGCGCCACCTGCTCCTTTTGACTCTTTTAAATGTAGCGAGTTGAAAATTAACAGTTCTAAATGTCGCTGTGGAAGCGCCTTGCGCTCCGCCGGTGACCGAGTCCTGGCTCGTCACTGCTGGCCTCCCCTCCTGGTCCCCTTCCTCCCAGTCACTAGCCTGTCTCCTTCTCTGTCGGTCTGTCTCTCTGTGTCCCTCCTCTCCCGTCCGCTCCGCACTCTGGCTGCACCGGCCCCTCCCTGACCCTGACACCAGCCACTTCCCACCGCAGGACTGTTGTACGTGCTGCCTGTTGCCTGGACCGCCCTCCCACGTCACCTGCCAAGAGACCACATGCACCCCCACCTCACTGTGTCCCTCCCTCCATCACACACAGAGTCCCCGTGTGACCCTACAGGCCAGGGGCCAATACCAGGCCTGGATCCACCTCCATACTTCTGTCGAATGACTAAAAAAGCAGCCCCCCCACACCACGAGTCCGCAGGTGTACAGAGCTCCTCCTGGAGGTCGGGGAGAGAGAATGGGGGGGAAGCCTGGCCAGCTGGGGTCCGGTGTGAGGTGCAGGGGCCAGGAAAGGGGCGACCGTGCCGGTGACCCCCAGCTGCAAGGGCGATATGAGCCTCAAACCACAGCCTGGCCCCACCAACAACACTGCCATGTCCACCTCCGTAGCCCCGGCCCCTCCAGAGCACAGAGGACTCTGAGTGCCCCTCGTTTTGGTCCAGGAAGGAGGACCCCCGAGCTGGGGGCCGGGACTTGGCTGGGCTCCAGCCATGCCCCCCCCCGCCCCCCCAAGGCTTCCTCAGGAGGCCGCCCTGGATCCCTGAATCCCTGCTCTCTCAGAGCCCGAGCGGGGGTGGCTGGGGCCCCGCCTCCCACACAGGCTGTGGTTTTATTGACGCAGAGTGGCCCATCGATTTGTTAAGAGCTTCTGCGCTTCCCTTCAACGGGAAATATTGTCCTCTCGTCCCGTCTCACTGGAACCCCAGCTGAGGGGTCTCTCCCCTCCACCATAAATTTCCATCTGGGCCTCTGCAGGGTGGAGAAAATGTCCACCTGAGTGTGGGGTCGGGCGGGGACAGTGGAGAGGCTCACAGCCCCGCTGGGTTCTTCCACCTCAAGAAAATCACCCCCCCCCCACGCACCCAGCAGCCCCAGGCCTGCAGCCCCCAGTCAGACCCTCAGCACCTGTCTCTCCAGGACCCCGGAGCAGAGCTGGCCAGGCCCCTCCCTGACCCCACATAGCTACAGCCAGGGCTGAATGGGCCCCAAAGGCCTACAGGGCCCCCACTCGCTGGCCTGCCCAGCAACACCGCCCCCCACCCCCTGCCCCGCACACCCTGCCTCCCAGCTTTCTTCCCAGCGGTCCCCTCCCCCGGGGCACCCTGCCCCACTTCTCAGGGGGACCCAGGCCAGGTGACCCTCCCACGGGGCGGCCCCTGACCCCTGCCTTGTGCACACAGGCTCAGTCTGTTTTGGGGTCCAGAGTCCCAGAGTGGGAGCAGCTCCCGAGGCATGGGACAGAACCTGGTGGTCTCCGGAGGCCCTCCCGGACAGGAGGCCGGACCCGCCAGCTTCCTAGCTCACTGGGAGGGCATCCTCCTGGTTCTCTGCCTGCAGGGAGCCTGGGCCCCAGGGCCCTTCCCTGCCACTGCAGACTTCGGTGACCCGAGAGACGGGAGCCCCCTGCTCAGGTTGAGGCTCCGTAGTGGGTGGGGGCCCAGGGTCCCCAGTCTGCCGTTGCCAGGGCCATTATGGGCCAACTGGGGCCTGGGGTCACACCGAACCGCCCCTGGCTGAGCCCCCTGCCCCAAACTGGTTGAAGCAGGGGTAGGGGGGTCCCCTAGGTCCCCCACAATGTTTAGGTGCAGGGATGAGGACAGAGGGCAGCCAGGCCAGCCCCCTGCTCCCCACCTCACCCCTGACTCCCCCTGGCTGCTCAAAGGAGCTACAGCAGCTCTGCGCTCCGAGGTCAAGTCCAGGGCCGTCCTGACCCTGGGGCCTTCCCCTGGCTGTGCCCATACACCTGGCCGGGGTCGGGGGCACTGTCCCCTGTGACGCTGCTGCCTGGGGCTGTGGAGGACGAGCTCCCATCCAACTCTTGACGACATTCCAGATTCCCAGGCCTGGGTCCCCAGCCCAGCCTCCCCTGAGAGACCCCCACCCTCAGGGAGCTCTGGTCGTCACCGAGTTCAGGATGGCACCCGAGTGCCCCCACCCACATCTCCTGAGCCTGCAGAGGGCAGAGGGCGGGTGGGAGCGGCACGGGGAGCTCTCCAGCGCTTGAAGCCTGTGCTGTCATCTGCCGCCTGCTCAGCCTCCAAGCACAGCCAGCCTCCTGGCCACAAGGGAACACCCGCCCACAGGGGCCTTGGCTCCTGAAGGGAGGGAGCCAGACACGCAGTTCCAAAGCTCACTCTGTGAACGATGATGAGGGAGGGGCAGGATACGACTGAGAAGTGAGGGCCCCGGGCACCAGATGACATGTACAGGAAGTGCTCATAGCAGATTTACCTGTAACAGCCCCAAGCCAGAACAACAGCACCAGGGTCAGGCCCGCATGGTGCTATGACACAGTGGAATACTACACAGCAGTGAAAAAGGACCAACTACGAATGTATGCAAAGATCTTAATTTGGAGAAAAAAATATAGACACAAAAGGAACACACTGGACTTCCGGCCAAG
The DNA here is from genome assembly GCF_987537825.1 of Furipterus horrens. Lineage (NCBI taxonomy): Eukaryota > Metazoa > Chordata > Mammalia > Chiroptera > Furipteridae > Furipterus > Furipterus horrens. The sequence continues at coordinate 102,372,816 of NW_028327180.1, forward strand.
ATGGTGGCCTAGACAGACACGCTGCATCTCCTTCCCAACTAAGAAGGAATACAAGTACTGCAAAACCAGAAATAACCAGAAGTTCCAGAAAAATCAAGCTGCATGGGAGTCCAGCAAACAAAGATATAAAGAAGAAATACTCATCCAGGCAAGTAGGAGGGGCAGAGCTGGGGCAGAGAAGACACGGTGTGGTGGCAGCAGCAGCAGCGGCGGCAGCGGCCGGCTTGCAGAAAGCACAGTCACTCATTTTAAAAAGTCAGGAGGGACACCTGAGGAGCGCTCCCAGTCTCACACCAGATCACACAGCTCACAGTCCCAGCGCCGGGGAAAATCAAGCCTCGTTGCTTCTGACTGTGCAAACCAGTGGGGGTTGGGGCGGAGGCAGAAACTGCTGATCTCTCAGCAGAGTCCCCTTGTCTAAAGGGCCCCCACAGCCCTACAACATTCGCAGACCCACCCATTCTGGGAACGATGGCCAGGGCAACAGCTAGAGAGGTGCCAGCCCCATACGGAAGTGGGAGAACTGCCTGGAAAAGGGGCGAGTGCTGAGCAAGCGTCATTGTTCCCTCTCTGACCCCTCCCTCACACACAGTGCCACAACTTGGTGAAACGGGTCGCCCTGTACTGACGAATCCCTAAGGCTCCACCCCTTACAACGTAACAGGAGTGACAGCTCTACCTAAGACACAAACAAACACAGATGCTGTCAAGATGAGGAGACAGAGGAGTATGGCCCAAAAGAGGGAACGGATCAAGGTTCCAGTGGGAGAACTAAGCAATGAGGAGATAGCCAACCTAACACATGAGGAGATAGCCAACCTAACACATGAGGAGACAGCCAACCTAACAGATGCAGAGTTCAAAACACTGGTGATAAAGATGTTCATAGGCTTGACAGATATGCTTAAGTGTGGCAAACACATAAGGAAAGAAGTGAAGGCTGTGCTAAGTGAAATGAAGGAAAATCCACACAAAACCAAGGTGATGGGAAGGAAACCGGTGTTCAAATCAATGATTTGGAACATAAGGAAGAAAAAAACAGTCAACCAGTGCATAATGAGGAAACAAGAATTGAAAAAAATGAGGAGAGGCTTGGGAACCTCTGGGACAACTTTAAACATGCCAACATCCAAACCATAGGGGTGCCAGAAGGAGAAGAGGAAGAGCAAGAAATTGAAAAGTTATGTGAGAAAATAATGAAGGAAAACTCCCCATATGTGGTGAAGGAAATAGACATACAAGTCCAGGAAGCATAAAGAGTCCCAAACAAGCTATACCCAAAGAGGACCACACCAAGACGCATCATAATTAAAACGCCAAAGGTTCAAGATAAAGAGAGAATCTTAAAAGCAGCTAGAGAAAAGTGGAGAGTAACCTACAACGGGGCACCTATAAGACTGTCAGCTGATTTCTCAAAAGAAACTATGCAGACAAGAAGGGACTGGCAAGAAGTATTCAATGTGATGAAAAGCAAGAACCCACAACCAAGATTACTCTATCCAGCAAAGCTATCATTTGGAATGGAAGGGCAGATCAAGTGCTTCCCAGACAAGGTAAAGCTAAAGGAGCTCATCATCACCAAGCCATTATTATATGAAATGTCAAAGGAACTTATTTAAAAAAAGAAGATCAAAATTATGAACATTAAAATGACAAACTCAAAGCCCTGGCTGCTGTGGCTCAGTGGATTGAGTGTTGGCCTGCAAACCAAGTGTCGCCAGTTCGATTCCCAGTCAGGGCACATGATTAGGTTGCATGTCAGGTCCCCAGTTGGGGGCGTGTGAGAGGCAACCACACAGTGATGTTTCTCTCCTTCTCTTTCTCCTTTCCCTTCTCTCTAAAAATAAATAAGTAAACAAATAAACAAATTTAAAAAATAAAAATAAAATAAATAAAATAAAATGACAAACTCACACCTATCAACAACTGAATCTAAAAAATAAGAACAAAATCCAACTAAGCAAACCAGAATAGGAACAGAATCACAGGTATGGGGATCACATGGAGGGTTAACAGCTGTGAGGGGGATCAGGGTGAAATGAGGAAACGGTGCAGGGACTAAGAAGCATAATTGGTAAATACAAAAATAGACAGGGGGAAGTTAAGAATAGTATAGGAGAGGGTGAAGCCAAAGAACATATATGCACGACCCACGGACATGAACTAAGGGCGGTACTAGGCAGAGGGAAGAGAAAAAAACTGTTGAAACTACTGTAACAACAATCAGTAAAATATAGTTAAACAAAACAAAGCAAAACAAAACACTGTATCACTCCATCCATACCAGGTTCAGGAAGCAGGAAACGTAAACGATACATTAGAGCCACACTGTGAGCCTGCGGAGAGAGGCAGAGGGAGCCTTCTGGGTGCCGGAATATCCTCCATGGGGGCGGGGGGCTCCATGGGTGGGTGCTTACATGGAAACTAATCACCCTGCTCTCTCGCCAGCTACGGACTTTCTGTATGCACTTCCGTTAAAAAAAAGAAAGGGTCCAGTTGGGAACAGGAGTCTCCAGGGTCCCTTTCAACCCTGACGTTCTCCGTCCGCATCTGAGTCCATCACCTGCCCTCCGTTTTCCCGTCTGTCAAATGGGCCCATGTCCGACCCTGGATCCCGGCTGATACCTCACAAGCCCTCCCTTCTCCAGCCCTGAGTACCCCCCACTGCTCCCTCCACCTCGGGGTCCCGGGCCCCTCCGGCCATGACGGGCCGCCAGGACGCTGACCCTGCAGGCTGGCCAACGAGGGCGCTGTGGGCTGCTTTTCGCGCGAGGCGCTGCCCGGCAGGCAAGGGCGCGGGCAGGGGAAGGGTTTATAATGATGATTAGGCCCGAAATTGGCGGAGATTTACAGCGCGGGCCGGGAACGCGGGGAGCGGGGGCCGGCGCCGGGAGCGGCCTAATGGATCCGTCAGCTCGTTCTGCTGCTCAGCGGGCCGAGGCCGGTCACCCGGCTTTCCGCTGGCAGCACAAAGCACTTCAATTTCGTTAGGAAATGTATCAATTTAACTGACTTGAGCGGCACACTGAAAAACCTAATGAATCTGGACTCAATTTTCCGCCACACTGCTCCTGAGAACTGTCGGAAACAATGTCTGCGGTCGGAGGTGACGGGGTGGCCGCCGATAGGCCGCCTGGGCGCCCCTGGCCTTCCCGCCCGGCTCCCGGCCCGGCCCTGTCAGGGTTAGTGGAGAGAGACGGACCTGTCTGCACAGCCCGGTGACAGCCCGGCCGCCACTTCCCTAACAATGATGTCATTATAGGTAAATTGGCCTCTATTTCAGCAGGATGATAGTGCTAATTGAGTGAGAAAATATAATAGAGGGAGCTGTTGTCTGCAGCTAAAGGGAGGAGGGGACAGACTAAATGGCCCGCCATTGTTGGTGGCAGGGAGGCAGATGTTGCCTTCTGCTGATAACTGCACTGACATATCTGAGCTTGTCCCCGCAGCTCCTGCCCGAGACTCGCAGCTCTGGTGGCAGATGGCTTCACTGAATGGCCAGGGAGGGTCCCAGCGGCCTGGCGGGGCGAGGGGTGGCTGCCTGGTAAACGGGACGGGGCCCCAAGGACTCCCCCACGCTCTCTGGGGGACCAGACCCTGGACTTCCTCACTGGGAGTGGACTGTCTGAGGCCAGAACGGGGCTGCCAGAAGGTTCTGGAAGAGGGTCTGTGGTTGGGGTTTGGATCCCACGCTGGGTGAGGGGAGGCCTGGGGGCCCCGGGGCCATCCCACAGGCTCTAAGCTGCCCCAAGGGGGCGGGAGAGACAGGCAGGGCAACTGGGCTGAAGGGCCGGAGCGGCAGGCCTCCTAGCAGTCCTCCCTGCAGCCCCGGCCATCCTTCCCGTGCACTCGGACCAGGAGAGGAGCCCAGCGTGTGCTCAGTCTGGGCCTTTTCCACCCACGGGGACCCAGCTCAGCCCAGGCCAGCACCCTGGCTCCCTTGCATCCCTGCCGGTTGCCAGGCCGTGAGAGGCCCCTTGGGCAGGTGTGGCGGGTGTCTGCAGGCAGCGAAGCTTCTTCTGGCCTGGAGACTCCTCCTCAAGCTCAGCAAAGCCCCTCCCGGCCACCCCAGGCAGCCGGAGCAGCTCCAGTAGGTGACAGAGGCGTCCTCCAGGGCCCAGGATGCTCCCGCTTCTGCCTCTGGGTGCTGCTGGCAAGGACGTGCCAAGGCCAGCTTCAGCCTGGCCCTGGGCTGAGCCGAGCTGGGGACACAATGACTCAGCCACGGCCCCCGCCCTTTGGATCCCAGATGTGCCGGCAGGGAAGCACACCCAGGGCAGTGGGAGCCTGGGGCAGGGGCGAGGGGGCAACCTTGAGGGTGGGTAGGAGTGGGGGTGGCAGAGGGAGTGGGATGGGCACCCCCAGCAGAGGACACAGCATGAGCTGGGTGTGGTGGCCTTGGGCAGAGGCCTCGAGGGGCAAAGAACCCTGGGTCCCCACATGCCCCAGGACCTACGGGACACCCCAGAGTAGCCATCACCACGTGCTGAGCACCCACTGCAGTGTGCCAGCACACAGTGTCCCCTGGGCCCCCTCCCGCTGCAATGTTCCCGTCACTTCATGCCATGCAGGGGTCCCCTCCCCCGCCCGTGTGAGAAGGAGGCCACGGCCCGTGAGACCCTCTGCTCAAGGTCACTGAGCGGCAGCATGCGAGGCCCCTGCCACCAAACGGCTCCCGCGCCCTCCATAGGCCACCGCCTCTGCTGCTGGCAGTGCCTGACAGAGGGTGGCAGGCGCCAGTCCTTCCTGACCCCCAGGTGTGGTGGGGACGGGGAAGAGCCGGGCTGCACACCCCAGGGCAGGCGCATCCCAGTCCCCAGCCTCAGTGGCTCCGCTGCGGTGTGGAGAGGACACAGCCTTCTGGGCTCGCATGGGCCCTGAGGGAGGAGCAGGCAGGCACGTCTGGGCGTGGCCTGAGGCCCCCGGGCCTGGGACTGCACGTTGGATCCCACATCTTCCTTGGGGGATCCCTCAGCCCCATCACACCCAGGCCTCTCTCCCAAAGCCTTAGACATTCTCAAACATGCGGACCCTGTCCTGGGGCTGGGGGTGGGGGGGTCCCAGCTGTGCCGCAAGGCCCTCCCACTCTGCCCTCTCCGCCGACCTGGGCCCCCTTTTCTTGACCAAGGGCCCCCAGGGAAGTGGTTGAACCTCTCGGAACCTCCGTTTCCTCATCTGTAAACTGGGGGCAGCCCAAGTACCTGGTTCCCTCAGGACAGCTGAGAACGTGAATCGTGGGCCTGTGACGGGCCCTCAGGAAGGGTCTCTGTGCTCCCCGGGACCCCTCCTTGTCCCCCGCAGCCCCGAGGGCTGTCCTTTCTGCACCCCACGCTGGCTGGACAGTGTAGACAGACCTGGCGCAGCCCCTCCTCCTCCCCGGGACCCCTCCTGCCAGCACGCGCCTGACCTCAGGGAGAGCGCAGGGGCAGCGGGCCCCGCAGGCCAGGCCCGGTGGCCGATGGAAGGGGCGCCCTGAGCCAGGAGGGCAGGCTCTGCTTGGGTGTCAAGCTCGGTGACCAGGAGGCTGTCTCCACCCTGGGCTTGGCCCCAAACCTGTGACATGGCTCCAGCCCACTCGACCCGTCCCAGGGCAGAACACACCTGAGAGAGCATCGCCATCCAGGGGACGAGCTGGTGGGAGACGGGGAAGGGGGGCGGGGTGGGAAGTGATGACTTCTGGGAAACCAGGGACTGAGCCCCAAGAACTGGTTGCTCCGGCAGCGCACAGGGCGAGGGCCCAGAGGTTGCATGTCTAGGGGTGCAGCAGAGGAAGCCGGAAGCCGAGTGCCCCCGGTGGGGTTGCCCTGTGGAGGTGGTTTGGGAGCCAAGTCCTGCTCCCCAAAGGGCAAGCTGGGGGTCTGGGCCGGGCCGAGGCGACCTCCAGGGACCGTCCCCCGCTCTCCTGGGCAGGGCGCAGACCTTGCCCTGGCAGCCTGGCACTTAGACTCATCAAGAATGACTCAGTTGACAGGTTGGTGTGCCGTTGGTTAATTTCCTCCGATTCATTCATGGGAACAGCTGGCTGGGTCCCAGCAGGGCCGCCTCACGGCCCACCTGCCGCCAGACAGCCGGCTCAGAGCAGACACTTACAGCTCAGCGGGCGCAGCCTCGGCCGGCCGGGGGCACCCCTCCTTTCCTAAGGGTGCTGGCTGGGGCAGGCCGGGAAGGGGGATGTGGCCTTGGACTGCAGCCCCTCACTGACAGCTGGCGGAGGGCAGGAAGGGTGGGGTGGGGGGGCTGGAGACCAGAAGAGGGTGAGGACTTCCAGGGAAAGGGGTCACAACTGACCCCTGAGGACCGGCTGTTCGGGGGGTGCCAGCAGGGCCAAAGCTGTGCTGTTGCCTGGACCCTCTCCTGCCTCCGTCCTGCGGCCCTGGGGTCACGCAGGGAGAGCACCTGCTCTCGTGATCCCCCTGTCCTGGACTCCATGTCCTCGGGCTCCCCTGGATGTCCGGCCGCTTGCCAGGCAGCCGGAGCTGGGGGCCGGGCCAGATCCGCCAGGGGAGAAGGAGGTGGGGGCAGACAGGTCCTTGGCACCCACCCTCCGCCGGCAGGGAGCCCCACGGGAGCCAGGCCAGCCTGCCGGCGCCGGGGCTGGAGGGAGTGGGCACAGTTGGCTGGTGTGGCCCCACCCGGCCTGCTCGCGGGCTCGGAGGGACCGGACGGCAAGGTCAGCGCCCCGCGCCCATTAATAGAGGAGAGAGCCTTCCCTCTTCATCTGCTCGTCCCCACAGCTTTGTTATTTAAAGTCAGGTTAGAGGAAGAAAAAAACCCACAGACAGGTTTGGCGGGGAAGCCTGCGGACAGGAAAAGTTAGAGATATTTATTTGACAGGGTCAAGGTGGGCGCCTTTCTCTCCTGTCTCCCCAGGTCCCATAGGTGTTAGGCTGAGAGACATTTAATCGCAGGAGTAGCGGTTTCATATCTATAACAAAAATCAAATAATGCAAGATGATTTACTCCCCCTAGCAACCGCGGAGCTCACCCTTAGCAACCAGGCTAGCCTCGGGCTGCGGTGTAATCAGCTTGAAAATATTTCAATTATTGTGTTGATTTTAGTGGATTTGAGAAGCGCTGTGTGGAGAGCCGGGCACATTCTCCCCGCGACCTGGAGAGGAAGATATTGATTTAAACAGGTGTCAGGGAGGGAAAGTGGAGTAAATTTAAATGCAACGGGAGGGCAGCGCGCCGCACGCGGCGCCGGGCAGGATGACATTTTGTGCGCCGCCTTGAACGAAAGTGACTCAACTGAACTAGAAATTTCACCTTGAAAATCATCTCCCATCGACACCATCGCCGCCGCCCTGTGTCCCGGCGGGCAGCTGGGAAGGTGGCGGGGCCCAAGAGAGGCCGGCCCGCGGGGCCCCGGGCCTGTGGTGTCCTGAGGCTTCCGCAGCGGGTAGGGGACGGCCCCCGCAGGAGGCCCTCTGGAGGCCCAGAGAGACGGGCCGCAGCCCCTCTCCCAGCTCAGTGTCCCCTCCGTCATCCAGGCAGATGCTCTCCGAGGGCCCTGTGGCTGGGCCGTCTTCTCTGTGACCTGCCTCCAGGCGGCCCGGCCCTTCGGGACCCCAGCAGCGGCCTGGGCCTTCACCTTGCTGGGTGCTTCCTCCCACTGCGCCCTCTGTCCCGGGGCTTCCCGGGGCCTTAGAGACAGGACCTCGATGTTGGCCAAGCAGAAGGGGGTGAAGCTGAGTGCCTGGCTGCCCAGGACACCTCAGCCCTCCAGCTGCAACCAGCCCCCAGGACCCAGGAAGCCCTGGGTCCCCTGCCAGGCCCTAAAAACTGCCCATGCTCAGGCCGTCCTGGAAATGGTCATTCAAAGCCAGGCATTCTCAGACAGGGCCCGGAGAACTCCCAGAACTCCCTGCAGCGACCGCTGATGGTGTGCGACGCCCCTTCTCCGGGGAGGGCGGCTGGCCCTCAGCGGTGTCCGTAAGGGCCTCTGGCCTCTGGAGCGTTATGTCCCACGGATTATCCTGAAAATCAGGGAACAGGCAAGCCTGCGTCATAGGTGGGGACACTGAGTTCAGACTTACTACCAGATGCACCAGACTCACCGATAAACAGGACCCAAAGCTGCTGGCCACGTGTGGCTACGGTGTGGCAGCATCGGCCCCACGTGCCTGAACCCCAGGCTCTCGGCCCCCTGGCTCCCAGCCCTGGCCTGGACGTAATGGTGGCTCTGAATTTACCGCAAAACTCCGTTCCCTTCCCAGGTTTCCCCGGCCCCTTTCGAACAGCAATATGCTACTTAAATGTCTGCTTTTATTACTTTCTCTCTTCTGAGTAAAAACCCAGTGATGCCATCTGATGATTCGCCAGCTGTCCGTGCGGCACGGCGGCACGTTCCGCAGGGAACCTCGGGGCGGCGGGCCCCTAGCGTCTGGGAGGCGCGTTTGGATTTCTGCGGAGGTTCGCCCCACATGTGCCAGGCCACATGTTCCCAGTCGGGGGACAGGATAATTGTGCCCATCCATCCTGCTGCAGTTGAAAGTGCAAACATTCTAAAATAGCAGCAGTGTCGGTGGCAGACGAACGGTGCAGGCCCGAGAGGTGGCCCGGCCCTGGCGCACGCCGGGGTTCCCGGAGGCCAGGGGCACACTGGCCTCAGCCCCTCCCTGCCCTGGGACCGGTACCAGTGCTCATGGTTGACACCAACAGTGTCACATGAGGCTGGCAGACTCAGCAAATGACAGCAGTGGGCACATTCTTGTCAAACAATGTGGTTAATGACGTCCAAACGATGGCCACTCCCAATGGAGTGGCAAACACCCGAGAGCTTCTTAGCCTAGACCGAGCCTGTGGGTTGAACCCGGGCAGATTCCCGGCTTCTCCTCAAGCCCGGATCTCTGCAGCACCGAGACCCCACCTCTGCTTGGAAGCCGCCCCTGAGCCCCAGCCCCATCCGGCTCGAAGGAAGCGACGGCAGTCAGGCTGGGCCGCTCTGGCTGTCGGCTCCCAGAGCATCCCTGTGACAAGTGCAGCCCCAGCCCGGCCTCCCCCACTGGGTCACCTCGGACAGCCTCCCAGAAGGAGGCGAAGGGCACCACCGTGGCCGCACCCTTTCGACTCTCACTAGTCCCGGTCCCACTTTCGTCCCCAGGCCCTGCTGTTTCTCTGTCACCAAGGGACCAAGGGAAGCGCGATCCAGGGGATGGGCCCACCAGAACCAGGACGGTGGCCTGTTCTGCCAGCTGCCCCTAGCTGGTGCTGGTGAAGGGAGGCCCCTGTCGTCCACCCACACACCCCGCCAGCCCCTCCCACCCATGGCCCTGGCCTGTCCCAGCCCCAAGCCAGGCACCCATTTTACAGATGAGAAAACTGAGGCCCTGACTGGGCCTTGCAGCCTGTAGATGGGGCAGGACCCAGTCCAGGTCTGAGCCTCTGAGCCCTGGGCTTGCCGTCCTCTGGGACTCAAACACACCTCTCTTACACACGGATGCACATGCACAGGGATGCACATGCACATAGATGTGCACAAACACGGACACACACACAGGGACACACCCACAGTGGCACAGATGCACAGGGATGCACACACAGGGATGCATGCACACACAGGTGCACATACGCAAGGACACACATGCACAGAGACATGTACACATGGACACAGGCGCACAGGGACACAGGTGCACGTGGATGCACATGGGTGTGCATGCACACAGATGCGTGTGGACACATGCATGGGACACATGCAGGGACACATGCACATGGATGCACATGTGCATGGACGCAGATGCACACAGATTGCACGGACACACACACAGGGACACACATAGGGACACACATGCACACAGGCACACATGTACAGGGAAAGGCCCAGGGCTCCGTGAGGCTGGTGGCAGGGTGAAGAGTGTGTGGGTGACAGTCTGCCAGTGGCAGGTGGGGACACCAGTCAAGGGCAGCAGGAAAGAGCAGGGGCAGTGTGGACGACGGCCCCTGCGGTCACTTTGATGTCCAGTCGATGAAACTTCTCAAATTATAAAAGAGAATCACTTCTGAGCCTCCAAGTGGTTCTGACGGAACCGACTGTCCAAAGTCACAGTGAAGCCAACCGGCCCCCTGTACCGGCGAGGCAGGAGGAGCCACCGGGGCCCAGATGAGTATTAAAAGCCCAATCCGGGATCAGCACCCTGGAAATAAGTTAAAGGAGCCCCAGGGGGAGGGCAATGATGTTGGGCGGTGGGAGAGCCCCCCCCCCCCACGCCGGGGTGAGGGCGGGCCTGGGAAATTGGGAGCCGGGGCATCCAGCACACCTGATGGGACTGCAGGTGCAGGAGGAGGCCCCAGGCCCATGCCGTGTGCTGGCCAGCCCGCTAGTTTGGGGCGCAGCCACGTGGCTGCAATCAACGGCTCGTCTCCATCTGCCCCTTGGCAGGGAGGAGGTGAGCGGCGTCGGGCTGCACCACGCTGGCTGTCGGCCTCCTTGGGGCAGGTATGAAGAGCCAGGACCTGGGCCCCAGAGCGCTGGGGCTCCTGCTGGAGGGGAGGTGGGCTGGTGTGCCAGGGGACTGGGCCCAGCAGAGGACCCGCCAGCCGGGCAGAGCCCTGGAGACCCCTCCCTGGGGCGCATGGGAAGGGCGAGCGGACCCACCAGTCACACCGGCAGGCAGCCACCTCTCCCTCTGGTGAGTGCCTGCTCCAGAACCGCACCTGCAGCCCACGGCTCCCCAGCCCCTCCCACACCCTCCGCCAAGCCAGCTTGTAAACTCCGTCCCGGCAGCCCACCTGACAGTCCTGCCCCCAGCGCCTTCTGGTCCTCAGCGGAGAGGCCAAGGAGGCTCCTAGAGGTGCAGTCATTGCCCAGGTCACCTGAGTGGGAAAGCCGTCCTGGCCTGCGGGTTCTGCAGCCCACGGGACTCAGAGGCCCCAGCCCCCCCTGCCCCCCCCCCCCACCCCCTGAGCAGACCTCGCTCAGCTCTGCAGGCTGCTCTCTGAGAGGCAGCACTGACCAGAGCGCGCAGACCCTGGGGCCTGAGCCAGGGAGGGGCACCAGGGGAGGTGGGGGGACGGGAGGGAAAAGGAGGAGGGGGCAGGGGAGGGGCAGGGGAGGGGAAGAGGAGGAGCTGGAGCAGACGGCTGCCTCGTTTTGTCCTCAAAGCCGGCTTCCTTGTAATTAAGAGTAAACTTTGTAGCCATGTCCCTGGCTGTTGTCTCCCTCCGCCTCCCGGATGATAAATTGTTAATGAGCACCTGTTACAATGCTAATGAAAGTGGGATCCGTATGTAAATAAAGGAAATTTAATAACTTAACAAGGTGGATTAAAATGCCCCAACCTCCTCCTCAGCAGCTAATCTGGGCCAAACAGCCGCACTGCCATCTGAGCAGGGAGCGGCGGCTAATGCATTCACCTCGGCCCACTTTCCAAAATATAATTAATATTTTAAAAATTTATAAAACTGAAATCAGAGGTCTTGATTGTAACAAACAAAATATCCATCTTTAATCTGCTACCCAAGGCCCAGCGGGGCCCCCCCAGCTCCCTCCCCTCGCTGGCTCCACTCAGAAAATACAAACCAGGGTGAAGCCGGGAGCCAGAGACCCGCAGGCCGGCAGGGTGGGTCCGTAGAGGAGCACAAGGGTGGGGTTCCAGCTGTGCCCCTGCTGGGACATGTCACTTACCCACCCCCCCAGTGCAGCCCTGGTCTAGAACTGGTTCGTCCCCCTCTTCCTCAGGGGGCCCAGGAGCAGCCTCGGGGTGGCAGGTCTGAGAGTCTGCAGACCACCCTGAATGCTGATGGCTGGCTGGCAGGAGGGAGTCCAGGGGCCCCAAGTGGCAGCCTCCCCATGCTGCAGAAGAGGTCACGGTCACAGAGGTGCCAGGGGGTTGCTCTGCCCAGATCCCCACGTGGCCGCTGAGGGGCTGCTGCAGCCCAAACCAGCTCCCTGCCACTGACCGGCTGGGGGACCTTGGGCATGTTAGTCAACCGCTCCAGGCCTCAGTTTCCCCTGTGCGCACTCCCAGCCCCCAGTGGAAGAGTCCCCTGGGAGGTGGGGACAGAGTCTCTTCCCTGCGGGACTCCCACCTGAGCAGCATCTCCCAGGGCAGACTGCGGTCCCCTGAGGCAGGGCAGAGGGGTGCTGGAAGCAAGCCCCAGCCTGCAGCCCTGTGCCTCGGCCCTGGCCGCCAACAGCCCAGCCATGCCAATAGCCTTCACCCACCAGGGACATGGGTGCCTCCAGGCGCTGGGCCCTCCTGAGGCCGCCACGGCGGACAAAGGCATCGCCCTGCAGCCTCTCTCTGCAGCATCCCTTGGGTGTCCCAGAGCAGCGCAGTCAGCACACTGTGACAGACATGACTTTCCGGGACAGGAACCACAGGCCTATCTCTGGGTCTGGGCTGACCAGAGGGAGAGAAAATGGGCAGAGCCCACTTGCAGCTCAGCTCCTGCCCCTCACCTCTCCCTGCCCCCAGTGGGGCTTCAAGAGAAAGAGACCCCTCAGGGGACCAGCAGCCATGGGGGGGGGGCTGTCCTTGGTGCTGAGAGCACGGGACCCAGGCCAAGGTCCTGCCTGGTATCATTCTGGTTGGACTGAGTGGCCGGGGCAGCTTGATCCGGCAAGGTGACTTTTGAGTAGTGACCTAAATGGGGTGACAAAGCCAGTCAAATGGCTATGTGGGAGAAGAATGTTCCAGAAAGAATACACACAGCCCTACAGCAGGATGCAGCTGGTATGTTGGGGAACACAGAGCAGAGGGGGCTGGAGGGCAGGGAGCTCTTCTCCCCAACTCGGGGATGCTCTCCCCGGCCCGGAGGGGTTGGCGTGTGGCCCGGTGCCGCCAGCCGCTGCCTCAGGCCTGCTGGGAACATAATGATCGTGGTGGCCCTGGACATCCAGCCATTTTTCATGGCTTGACCTCACTTTTAATTAGAGACTAAATTATTCATGCCGTGTGATGGGAGGCGACGCTTGGGAGGAGCCTGGGCCTGGGGCTGTCTCAGCCGGGCTGAAACCGGCCCTTCAGATCAAACCTCAGTGGCCAGGAGGAAACTGCTTCCCTGTGGCTCCCCCAGAGTCTGCGTCAGGACTCAGTGAGCAGGATGGGAGCCCAGTGTGCCCTGAGGGCCTGCGCTCCTCCCCCCAGCCCCCCACCTGTCCCACCCAGGAGTCACCCGGGGGCGCTGTCGGGCAGAGCTGGCTGGGCCGATACCTCAGCCCAGGTGGGGCTCACATTTTCACCTGGGCCCTCAGCAGCTTTCGAGGCTGAACCTATGGGTCCACATGGAAGAGGACCCCTCTGGGGGTACCCAGGGATGAGGAAGGAGGCCCTGCCTGGAAGCCCAGGTCATTGGAGTGGGAGTCCCCCTGGTACCCAGACCCAAGCGCCCCACCTGTCCTTACGCCCTTGGACACCTCCCACCCCACCCGATGACCCCTTCCAGTCTGATGCAGCAAATATGCCCTGAGCACCGGCTGGGTGAGACCAGCAGCCCCGGCCCCTGCCTGCCTGGGAGGGGCCCGCAGTACAGAGGCACCCAGGCAGAGCCGGCAGAGGGGTTGTGGGTGCGCTGAGGTCCAGCCAGGTGGTCCTGGGAGGCTTGGGGAGGGCACCAAGCAGGGCAGGGTGTGTGCAGGGGGGCTGGCTTCTCCCCTTGCTCTGCCACATCTGTCCCCACATAAGGGGTCCCCACCCACAGCTGCCTGGTGGCTCTCAGGTGGCCAGGTAGGCAGGGCCTTATCATTTCAGATTAGCAAAATTGCCCATGTCCAGGTGAGGCGGGTGAAGGTGGGGCCACCTGCCCTCCCACGGCCTGGTGCACCGTCTGGGGAAGCCAGAGCGGGCAAAGGCCCAGCTGCAGGTCACGTGCACCTGCCTTCGCATCCCAGCTGCGTGCCCCCTGGCCAGTGTCTGAGCCTCTCTGAGTCTCTGCCTCTTCCTCCATCAGCCTCTCAGGGGTGTCACAGGGGGCTGGGACATGAGGCCTGGAAAGGCTTCCCAAAGAGTGGGAGTCCCCCTCCCCCTGGGCAAGCACTGTCTCTGCAGCCTCAGCATCCCAGAGGGGGACACATGGACCCCAGGGGACCAGCGTGGGGACTCCAGCCTCTGGGAGGGACCCCTGCCCCCATGCTGAGCTCACAGCCGCCCAGCCCCCGCCTGCAGTCTCTGGCCACTGGGGTGTGGGGGAGGGCAGCGTTCCCACGGGCCCCTGGCAGGTCTGAAGAGGAATAAATCAATCGGGGCTGTGAGCCCCTGAGAGGGTCCCCTCGGAGGGTCAGCATGACCTCCTGTGGGGGAGGGGACCTGGGTCTGTCCCCACCCAGCACCTAGGAGCCGGCCTGGCCTCTGCAGTATCTGGGAGAAAATAAATTAAATGCAACAAGATAGTTGTAAAGCGCCATCCCTGTGGCGTCCTGGTGCTAAATGGCAGATGTTTCGCTCTGAAAAGTGGCTCTAATGTCTGTGCGGTAACTTTGTCTCAAATGATTTCAGCAGACGTCAGTAGAGGGGACTTGAGTGTGGTCTCGCTGGCCACTCATCAGACACAGATGTGCCGGGAGGCCGGGGGGCGGGGGCGGGGCCTCCCAGGGTCCCCCGCGTGTGGTGCCCCGGGCTGGTGGCCGGGCAGGGAGAGGCATCCTGGGACATGTCAGTGGTAAACGCTGGCCCACGCCAGCGGGATGGTTCGATGATGTCATCTCGAGCAGCAGGCTCCGGGGGCACCTGTCACGGGACTCGGGGTGCGAGGGAAGGTGTCTGCACGAGTCCCCACCCCTCCTTCAGCGTCAGTGTCCTCAGCCGGAAGATGGGTGCGTGGGGTGACCTCACCGGATTGCTGACCGTGTGTGAGGTGCGGGATTACAGAGGCAAACGTGCTAACACAGAGGCAGGGCTGACCACGGAACCTGTGGTCCCGCCGGTGGGAATCAAGAAGGCCGTCCTGCAGGAGACGGCGCTGGAGTGGGGCTTGAGAGGAGGAGGAGGAGTGTGCCGGGCGGGCAGGGAAGGAGGAGGAGCATTCGGGCAGCGGACCTGGCCTGAGTGGTGCTGAATAGGGTGCCCCGTGCCTGCAGGGCGGGCTCAAAGCTGGTCTTCATTATGGAGTGACCAGGAAACCAGACTGCATCTGCGCTTGGAACATTAATGGTGTTTTTTTCTGTTTTATTGTCACTCATTTGCACTCCCCAGCTTTCCTGTAACGCAAGGAGGCAGCTGGGTTTACAAGTGTGAGGAATGCCGGGGAGGAGACTTATTCTCGGGGGGCTATCTCAGGTGCTCTCTGTCCCCAGAGGGGGTGGGGCCCCCGATGGGCCTGCCCAGCGCCCGGCAGACAGCAGCCAGGAGCAGGGCACACAGGGCGGCACCCCCCTTAACCTAACCCCAGTGTCATGCATACCACAGTTCCTGGGGCCAGGGTTCAGACTTGTCACCTAGAGGCGGTGGTCTCTCCATCCCTCCTGGGGCCTCAGTTTCCCCATTTTAAAGAGAGAAGGCTGGACTCAGTGACCTGGGAGACCTCCCGTTTCCCATGGGATTCCGTGACCCTGAGGAAGGCAGACTGACAGGAGAGGCACCCCAGGATGGCTCTGGAAGTTTTACTAAATGGCCTCTGGACTCTGGGGGCACCTCTGGGGTCTGCTTTAAGCGATGTATAGCCATGGAGGTGCTAAGCTCGGCCAGGTGCTGCCTAAGCCTGTCACAGCGGGATCTCATTGATGCTACGGCATCCTTATAGCATCTCCACCCGGCTCAGAGAGGTCAAGCAATTGCCGTAGGTCACACAGCGGAGCCCAGCCCCTGCCCCTCAGTCGCTGCTGCTCTGTCCATCCACGGCAGCTCACTGAGAGCGGCAGTCCAGCCTCAGAGTGGGGTGCTGCGGCAGCCCCCAGGCCTGGTCAGAGTCAGGTCGCAGCCTCCAGCACCAGCCAGAGGACTTCCTGAGCCCCAATCTCATTGGTCCGTTCAAGGGCTCCCCTGAAACTGTCGAGATGCAGAACCTAATGATATTTATAGAAATCATTTCCAAAACAGCTGTTCAGATAAGACGCCTTGTTACTCATGAAGGGGGAGGGGGACACAACAGCTTGGTTTTCTTTTCTCTGAAACCACAATCTTAATTTTCAAAGCAGGGTAGCTCCGGTTCTGGCCAGGAAGCCCCGCCCCGCTTTCGGTCCAGCACCTAACGCTCTAACAATGTTTGAAGTGCTATTAAATGCCTTTTTTAGATTATAATTTTTACCCTTGATTACATGATGGCTATATAGTGAAATATTCATTGGATAATGATGATTAAAATATATAATCCCCCAAAAGATGTTTAGAACAATTTAGGCTACCATTGACTTAATTATAGGAGTTGAGGGATTAGTCGTGGAAAGAAGGGGTAATTTTTTTAGAACTAATTTCGTGGTTCTTGTAGCTCTGAAACCAGAGGGATAAAGGGATTACAGGGGAAGATAGGGGACAAGGGCACATGGTCACCTCCACTTGGGGACCTCAGGCCCCTGGGTGCAGACCAGGATGACCCCTCTCTTGCAGAGCAGAGCCTGGCCGCACCTGCTGGGCGAGGGCAGTCACAGCACAGGAACCAGACATGCAGGACTCGCTGGCAGCCGGGACGCTGTGTGGGGAGCACCCTGACTCCAGGACAGAGGCACCAGGGGCCTCTCCTCGGTCCCCGCTGCTTGATCCAGGGAGGCGAAGGGTGGCCATGGCCTTAGTATCCCTTGGAGAGGCCCCCAGGGGGCAACTTCCTCTGTCAGAGCACCCCCCCAAAGTCACCAGTGCCCCGGTGAGACAGACCATAATGGCTGCCAACCAGTGGGGGCCCCCGGCGTCAGGCCTGTGTGCTCCCTGTAAGAGAAGCGGTGCCGTCCGCAACGGCTGCTGTGACACGTGTCCCAGCTGCGGGGACTCAGACAGCAGGACTGACTGTCTCTCAGCTCCGGAGGCCAGAAGCCGGGGCCCAGGGTGACAGCAGGCTGGCTTCTCCCGAGGTCTGGCTCCCTGGTCTCCTCCTCGTGTCCCCACGCGGCCACTCCTGTGTGCGCCAGCACCCTAACCTTTCCTGATGGGACACCAGTCTCCTTGGAGCAAGGCCCACCCTGGCGACCCCATTTCACCGTAACCACTTCTCGAATGACCCTGTCTCCAAATATGGCCCCTCTGAGGTGTGGGGGGCAGGGCTGCAGCGTTGCCTTTGGAGGGAAGACAGTTCACCCTCACGTGTTGTCCCCCCGAGATGCTCGCTGCCCCCCCCCAGGAGCTTGGGACCCAGGGCCTTCCAGCACTACTGAGACCCCGGCCCACGGCTCAGCCCCACCCTCGGCTTTTGAAAGGAAGCACCTAGAAGCCAGAGGGAGTCACCACGTGGGGGAGCTGTCACTCAGAGTGAAAGGCCCTCCCACTTTTCTCGGCTCAGCCCTGATTGGCTCTGAGGGGCTCAGGAGCAGAGGTCAGGGACACACAGGTGATCAGTGGAGACCTGAGGGTGCTCCCTGCAGAGGAGGGGAGGGACCCCCAGAAAATAAAGGGCCCTGCTCCCACCACTACGTGGGACAACCTGTGCAGAGCTCGCTGAGAAGGCCTCGCAGGCAGTGCGCTGTGACGGTGGGGTTGGCCGTCAGAACCTCACATGCACAACTCCCAGGGCTGAAGGGGTTTGGGTGACCGGACCCGGGGCTTCTGACCTGCAGAGAAAAACAAAACCAACCACAGACAGACAACAAAGCTCTCCCAGGCTCCTGGGACACACCCCACCTGGGACGTACCAGGGAGGAGGGCCCCTCCGTCCCAGCGGTGGACCTCTTGCCTCAGGCTCAGAAACAGCCCCCAGGATTCCTTCCCCTCCCTTCCCCATTTTCTAGGTCAAGACTTGCTCCCTGGGAAGTTGTCCAACAGCTCTGCGGACCCTGCGGGGCTTCCTAACAGTCTCCAATGGCCCCTCCATCCTGACGGAGTCCCCTGGAGGTGGAGGAAGCAGAGGGGAGGTGGGCTGGTCCCCCCAGCCTGGCCTCAGCCCACCAGGGGCCATAGGTCGAGGGACGGTGCAGGGGTCCCAGCTACTGCTGGGCCTAGAGTTGGGCCTTTGGGAGGCAGATAGGAATAAAAAGGGAAGAGTAGAATCTGAGACGGGAGCCAGGGGAGCAGGCAGGGGGAGCCCCAGAGAAGAGAGGAAGGAGGCAAAGGCGGACTGTGGGGATCTGTGTCCAGAGTGAGGCAGGAGCCCCATCTCCAGGGTCCTGGTGCCAGAGACCCAGCAATGGGCACCTCCCCGACCCCTGTCCTTTCTGCCCCGGCAAGTCCTGTCCACCAGGCCCCTCTCCACTGCCACCCTGTCCTCTCGGGCCACTGACAGTCCCAGAAAACAGGCTGAGACAGCTTACTGGGGGGAGAGGGATGGACAGAGGGGTCCAACAGAAGCCTCAGCCTCCTACGAATCCAGAGCTGGGTCCTTCAGAGCTCCCACCATCCCAAACAGAGACCCAGAGGCTGGGCTATGTACCTGCAATGAAGCAATCATCAGATGTGGGTGCCCCCAGGAAGGGGGCACAACTTTGGGGGGGTCAGCTCCCTATACCCAGGACAGTGCGGAGGGAGGGCCGCAGCGGAGGGTCCGGCAGTCCCACTCTTAAGAGGGACACTACAGGGCCCCGTCAGCCAATCCTCAAGCCCCGGGTTCATTCATGACTCTCCCAGCTCCCATCCTGCCTCTGTGCCCTCCCGCCCTACCTGAGGGCCACAGGGGCCCCCCAGGCCACACCCCCTTCACCTCTCTTTGCTCCCTCTCTCAGGTTCTTAAGAGCTCGCCTGACAAAATGCATGTCACGTCCCAGGACCCCCAGGGCCAGCCTCTGGTGTCACCCGAGCACCGTCCGCCCTCAGCGGGGCCTCACCCGGCAGATGGGTTCGTGTCTGCCCCTGGCACAAGAACACCAGGTGAACGGAGCTGGGACCAGCCTGTCCCGACACCTCAGCCCCTAAAGGGCGCCTGGGCGTGGGACAGGGGGCTGGGGAGGAGGGAAGGGGAGCGCCACAAGGAGGACCCCCAGAGCCCTCCTGGGCAAGTCCTCGTCCCTCCTCGTGCGTGCCGCTGTTCCCCGCAGAAGAGGATTTCCGAGTCGCCCCCCCACCCCCAGGCCAGCGAGCCCCGAGGCGCAGCGGGAGGAAAAGGTGGCCGGCGCGCAGGAGGCGGAGGCGGAGGGGCGGGGGCGGCTTTGAAACCCTGCCAGTGCAGCCACTCGCTTCATGAGGGCAGTGTTGTAGTTACACTTTTTAAATTAAGTGAATAATTAAAAAGAAGTTGATTATCAATTAGCTAATTAAATAATCCATTTTACTTTCATATTCCCGCCCTTTTCCCTATTTTTTTCTTCTTTACTTTTTTTTCTTTCACCTTTTTTTCCTTTTTTTTTTTCTTTTTTGGTTAATCACTGTGGCCGCGGTAATGAGCCGCCTCGGGTTGCCAGGCAACCAGCTCCCAGTTAAACAGTCACAGCTGCCTCCCGTCAGCGCCCTGACGGCTGCGCACGGGGCCCGGCGCCCAGGCCGTCCCGCGGGGCCGGGCGGGGCTCCTCCGCGGAGGAAGGGAGCTGGGGTCCCTCGGCAGCTCCTTCTGTGCGGCCACACGACTGGCACTGACTGCGGAGACGCCGGGACACCGTGGTCCGAGCAGCCCGCGAGTCCGCCCCGTGGCCCTCTACCCCTCTGCACCGCGTCCGGAGCGCGGGGCCCACCCGCGTCTCAGCCACTCGCTGCCGCGCGCGGATCCCAGCGCTGCGGGCCTCGGTTTCCCTGATGCCACGGCCGTGTGCACGCGGCCGCTGGGCCGGGCTGCGGTGGGCTCGGCCGCTGCGATGGGAACGAGGGAGCCAGCCCGGCCCGAGGCCTGCGCGCCCTCCACGCCGGGGGCCGGGGCGCGCCGCGACGCCCAGCGGGACCTCGGTGCTGGCAGGCTGGGACCGGCTAGGAGAGGTGGGGCCTCCGCCTCCGCCAGGGACAGGGAAGCAGGGGTGCACACCCTCCGCGGGGCCGCCCTGTCCGAAGTAGAACGTACTGACGACCGGACGGAGCCCGCCGGCGACGGGCGCTTTGGGGTCTGCGGCAGGTCCCAATCCGCGCGGCGGCCGCAGGGCCTGAAACCGCGTGGAAGCCGCCCTGGCGCTCAGCGGCCGATCCCTTCAGTGCGCGCACTCCGGCGGTCTCACGCCCCGGCGCGGGGGGCGATCCCAGCGACGCCCCCCGAGCCCCCACGCGGCCTGGCACGGGGCTGACCCGCCTGCACCGCGTCTCTCTTAGGGGTCTCCACCTGAGTGTCCGCCCGTCTGTCTGCCCGTTAGTCCCTTCTGTCCTCCCAGCGCCGCGCGCGCGCCCCATCCCACTCCCAGCTCGTGGTGTGTGTGGCGCTTGTGTCTGTTTCCACTAATTCTCCGGAGTTACTCTTTTGTTGCCAATTCTTTCCATGCCCCGAGGCCGCGCTGTAAATGAGATGTTACATCTGCACCGAGCTAAGTAAACACTTTACAAATGAATAAATAAGTGAATAAATAACGAAATAGTCATGTCAGGATGGACCCGCTGCCAGGACTCCGGCTGCCGGTCCGACCGCGTCCACGGTGCCGGGCCTCGGAGTGCAGAGCGGGAGGCTGGGGGCTGGCGCCTCTGTCCCTGCTCCCTGGTGGCTGACCCAGCACGCCCAGGCCCCAGTCCAGTGCCCCTCCTCAGTGCTCCCTTTCCGCCTTCTCCCAGAATTTCCTCCAGGGCCCAGCGCGTCCTTTCCCCCAGATGTCAGTTTGGGATTCATCGCTCCCACCCACCGGGTTTCAGACAAAACCGACTGTCACCGAGGCTCTCAGCCCTGGGCTTGCGACCAAATGTGTCCCCTCTCAGGGACGGCAGAGTGGCTCTGTCCAGGCAATGTCCAGCCGCCCAGGTCCCTCAGAAGCGCTGCTCCAAGGCAGGGCTGGGGGCTGGGGGCCTCTGGCTAGGACTGACAGACTGTCAGGAGTGGGAAAAACATGGCGGGGGGGTGGGGGCAGCCAGAGCCCCCCACCTCCCTGCCAGGCCCCAGCCCCGCCGCTGCCTGGGAGCTGGAGGAACCAGGGCTCCACGATGAAGCCAGATCTCAACTCGGAGAGAGGCCGAACTTGGCAATTATCACGGATAACAAGAGCAAATGAAAAAGCACTCACTGAGTAACTGATATCAATTATGAAACCCGGCTTTAGCGCCTGGAATAAATGATAGGGGAACTGGCCTGAGCGAGAAAGGGAGCAAGCATGTTATTATTTACGCCAGATTAAGAAAAGTATCCAATTTGCTGGCCATCTCCCTCCCCGTGGGAACCAGCATCAATTTTATTATTGTTCCTCCGATTTTAATATTCTCTAAATGGATTACTATTGAGGGAGGTAGTTAGTCAATAGTTTAATGCAATTAATTATCTTTAAATCACTTTATCTTTTTTTAAAAGAGAGATCCTTAACTCCAGTAAGCAGTTGTTTACAGGAAACTTGAGAGAGTAGGGATTTTTTTGGGGGGGGGGTACAGAGAACTGGAGCAGAGACCCTGGTGAGGGGTTTTCCTGGTTCAGAAGCAGGGTGGCCTTGGATCCCAAGTCCACAAAATTCCAAGGTATGGACAGTGAGACCCCCCAAGTGGCTGACCAGGCACCGCAGGTAGAGCGGGCTGGACATTGGCTGGGGTGTAGCCCAGGCACCTCCTGCCATCCCTGGATTGTGTTTTGCTTGTTTGTTTTTAGTTTAAATAGATAAAGAAAAAAAAAAACCCATGAAATGCACAGGCTACCCCCTCCACTGTCTCTTTTCTGGACTTGTCCTGGTCCTGCCTAGTGAGAGGGAGGCCAGCTCCCCCGCAGGGCAGGGCCGTCCTGACAGCCGAGCTGGCCTCGGGCTCCTGCTTCTCCTCTGCCGGGCCAGGACAGTGGCCTTGGGCAGAGGGGTGGGCAGACTAGAGACTGATGGGAGGAGCAAAGGGGAATCTGATACCACTGCCAAGGTCCTGTATCCTAGCTTATTTCTGTTTGTGGGGGTGGGGAAAGCCTCACCGCCCCCCTCACACTCCTCCCACACTTTTGTGGACCCTACAGACCTCCCTAGGTGATCCTGTGAGTTCCCCACCGGCTGCATCCAGCACCTGGAGAAGGCAGCCCAGAGCAGGCACTGCAGGAGGCGGAGGTGGGGGCAAGCGGCTGGAAGGTCCTCTCCTTGGTTCCCAGCAGCCCTCTCAGCTCAAACTGAGGTCCAGACATTTCCAGAAAAGGTCCTCTTTTCCACCATCCTTCCCAGGCCTGACCACAAACACCAGAAAAACAAAGTTGTGTCCTGTGAGGTCTGGCCAGTGGGACGTTTGCTAACTAAGAGAGGGAGGGGAGGAAAGAGAGAAACTTTTATTTCCTGGCAGATCAGAATAACTTCTCCACTATATCAGGACGTCCACCAGAAGAGTGCTGGGGGTGGGCAAAGTGGGGGCCCCCGCAGCATCCTGCTGGCAGTCAGATTCTAGGTGACAGTTAACCTTGTACACAGTCACTTGCCACGCCAGGGGCCTGAGCCGGGTGAGGAGCAGCTGAAACACTGTGTCTGATCCCATCTGAGACCTAGTTGCCGGGTTGGCCTTGGCGCGTCTGAGTGCAGGTGGGCGACTGACCCAGACACCAGCAAGGCTCCCCGGCATGCCAAGATAACCCCTGAGAATTTTCCTCTTCCTCCCTCAGAGCTATGGACCAGCCCCCAAAAGATCTGCTGGAGTGGCTCACCATTCAGCGAAAATTGAATTCCTCAGAAATAGCACTGAGGACAGGACCTGGTATTTCATAGTGTTTTAAAAGTAATATTCCGTTTGTTGGTGCCGTGAAATAGGGCACCAGGAACGCTACAAGAAATAAAATGAGCAATTTCTCAGTGGGGAAGCGGCCTGTTTCCAATTCAGGGCCGGATTCTGGAACCTGGGTCCTGGACACTTGGGCGGGACTCGAGGGGCTGGTCTTCATGGGCCAGGAGGACCAGCCCCTCCCTCCTCACACATCTGGAATTGGCATCAGGGAGGCTGGGGCTCAGGAAGTTCCCACACTTCACGACTCATTAACCGCAGGGCTTGGATTCCTCGGGAAAGGGGATGAGGGCAGGAGTTAGGCTGGGGGTTGGGGTTGAGGGTAGGTGCCCCCCAGCCCAGATCCTCTGGCCACAGCTGGCCCGGAAGGAGGGGGAGGGGCGTGATCCCCAGGGAGCTCCTGCCCCAGCCTTGGGAACTCCTGCCGCCGCCCACCTCAGTGGGGCTGGCCCAGAAGCACCTTGGCTGCGGTGGGGGCGGCCTGGTGTGACTAGGGAAGGGAAGGAACGCCTTCCGATTCCGGAAAGCCCAAGTCCTCTTCCAGGGAGGGTGGACAGAGGGGCTGGCAGGGCCACCTCTCAGACGAGCATTCCAGCCTCTGAGGATGACTTGCTTGGACCTCGCAGTGGAGGGGACAGTGCCAGCCACGCAGCCCGAGCGGTCTGGAGGAGCAGCTCCAGTGGACCCATCTCCTTGGGATGTCTCTGGGGGCTGGGGGGGGGGGCTCGAAGCCTCCCTCCTCACACTTTCATTTGATGGTTACTCATACTTCCTCAATGTCTGAAGGGGATAATACTTGGGAGCTTAAAATTACAATTGCTTCTACTTAAATTTATTTGATGGCCGGAGCGTTCCCGTTATACATCCGTATATGGGTTTTCAATATCTTAAATGTTTAAAAAGGTTTTATTCTGTACTTACACTGAGTGAAATTAAAAAGAAACAGTAAAATGTTTGAAAATGAAGTGCATTATGTTTAATAAATTTAAAATGAACAAAGACTGCTATATTGCCAGCAATATCTTTCTCTGCCCAGGGGCATTAATAAAGACTGGAGGTTTGGAAAAACAATATTTTCTATTAAAATTCTGCACTGTGTTTCAATATTAAAAGGATATGTGATGAATTTCCAGTGTTACCCAGACGGGGTCAGAGATTAATTTCATTTCTTTCTGGTCAGCATTCTGTCGATAATTAATCAAAAGCAGAGTTTCTTAATGAAACACTTTTCATAAGGTGATAATTAGCAGGAAAGAGGCGGCCCGCAGACAGTCCCGCGAGCTGTCTAATAACCAGCAAGGCACCGGGCTGGGTTCTGGGGGCCGGGGGCGAGGGCCTCGGGGATGCCGGCTCCCCAGGGAAGGGGCTCAGCATGCGTTGAGTGGAGTCCTTGCTCAGCCCAGTCCTGAGCCCCGGCCCGCTCTGCACACCGACTCAGGCTGGAGGAGGAACCAGGGAAGGGGGAGCCCAGAGGGCCTGGCCAGCTGGGCCAACCCTGCCCAGACCCTGAGTAGCCACTGGGATGCTGCGTGACCTTGGGCAAATCCCTCTCCATCTCTGGACTTCCGATGGCCTCTCCTAGAGTGGAGCAGACCAAACCAGAGCCTTTCTGTCCTGGGGGCAGGGGCCAGAGTTCAGCCTTCATTCTGACCTGCACGACTTTAGGGCTAGGGAGTCCCGGGAGCCCAGGGTCCCCGCCAGGCTCCTGCTCAAGCCTGGGCTTCTGTGTGCGGGGTTGCCAGCAGGCCAGCAGCGGAGCCTGGGAGGCCGCACAGGGAGCAAGCGGGGGAGGGAGGGGAAGAGGAGGGGGTGGAGGCGGACGTAGATAGAGGGGGATTATTAGTGCATTATAAAATTACTAAAAATAAATGGAAAACAATTAAGGGGTTCAAGAGTAAATAAAGTTAATGAAACAAAATTAGCAGCAATTAGTGGCGGCGCCTGCAAGCTC